>NW_004955418.1:27865738-27871844 GCF_000276665.1 Chinchilla lanigera | reverse complement strand
TCTGTATTTGTTTATTGGAGAAACCAATATGAAGATAACAGCATGTAATACAGCAACCATTGTTAATTTCTTTTCACCTTAGTGTGAAATACTGCATTTTTCTCATTTTTTAATGTTTTTTTATTTATGTCTGTGTGTCTGTTAATATGTTTTGGTTCTTTTACCTCTAAAACTAAAATTTTAAAAAGGTAATGGTTCATATAGATTTACCTTAGGCCTGGTTACTCTTACCTGACAATGAACCTCTAAAAATAATAAAAATAAAGCGGATGGTTCACTTGCTTTGCTTCCTTTGATACTATGTATCAGGTCGAAGTGACAAACTGGTTTTACATCAGAATCTGGAAAATTCAAAATCTGCTTTGACAACGGATGTACAGTCATAAAAAACTCATCCAGGCTAAATCCACCTCAACTTAGAATGCCTGAATTACACACACACACACACACACACACACACACACACACACACGCGGTGAATTTAAGGAGATTGATTTCCTACGTGTAAAACATGTGCAGAAAGAAGATGCTGCTTATAAATAGGTCATTGTGTGCTTGAATCTTGTTTGCCTTATGAAGTTGTAGCTGCCTTATGAATTTAACACCTCTTAAATATCCTTAGAAATTTCTTAAATGGATGTAAATTATGATTATAAACTGCTAAAGTAATTTTCGGTATGTATTTTTCCAAGCTGTAATTGAAGCTGGTTCAGCTGTTTTATTTTCTAAAAATGGTGTGGAGAGTAAATTTGCCTTAATAGCAAAAATTTATTTAAATTCTTAATTGGAACAATAACTTTAAATCAGTTAGGTATGTTGGTTCTATAGCTTCCATCATCAGATTCTGCTCTTGGCCCATGAAGAGTCACTAAACATTGTGATTATTAAAAACACACGTTTGCTGTGATTTTATGACATTAGTTCCAACAATTTCTAAAACTGGCTTCATATTTCTTTCTTTAAAAAAAAATCAATAGTTTATACACACAAGCACATTTGGACAGCTCAACTCACTTTTTAAAATGCGTAGTAGTGAATAGGAATCTAATGTTCGCTAATAGTATGTACTCATAAATCAGACCTCATCTTCCACGAGCAGATACAATACGCATCTTGGTCTCTTCAGAGGCAGTGATCGGAAAATTTCTCAGGATTGTTGGATGACCTAAGTCTAGTTTAACTCTAGTATTTTCCTTAAAGCATCTCCCAAAGACATAAAAGCAGTTAACCAAACAAAGATGGGTGAGTCAGTAGATGGGCTTAAGTGAATCAGTGAACTTGTCAAGAGTGGTATTTCATGATCTCCTCTGGCAGCTCAGGCTCATCTGAACTTTACAACTGCTTGGGCGTCTCTTTAGGTGTTTGTCCTGCCCCTACTGTAACACAACAGGGCTATGTGCAATCGCTAAGTACAGCTTTCCCTACTCAGAGCACACAGTGGCTTAGGGTAACAAGTGTCAGACTATCCACATGGCATGCACTAAGATTATGAAACCAGTTCTTTCAGCTTTTACCCACAACCCATTTTTAAGGTTAAAAGAAATGTGAGCGGGTCCTTGGAAGGTGATGTATCGGAGAAAGTTGCGCTACCATGTGTGTTGCTAGTCATCACTTCATCCTGAGGCTTTGCGTAATCTTAATACAAATGACAGGGTCTTCAGAGGACAGTTTCAGAAGTATGATACTTGTCTTCTCAAGGCTGAGGGCTATGAACACTGGCTCACTTCTGAAAAAGTGTCAAGGTGAGCTTTGAGCTCCGGTGAGAAAGAAAAAGGGCAGACTATTGAGTGAGCTCCACACCACTGCCACAGAGAGAGGTAAACTTGGATCCTAGGTGCCAGACCTCAAGAGAGACAGAGACAGTCAGACAATAACCTACCATGGCCCTGCTAGCCCTGAAGGAAAGCAGGGGACTGGTCTCACCCTCACTAAGCATCTGCACTGAGCTCTGCCTGGCTGGTGGGTAAAGGTACTCTCCGAAGTAATCCCCAGAGATGGAGTTAGTGTTTGATACACAGAGCTCTGCAGACAGGTGATGAGCATCTTAATCATGTGCGACATCAGCATTTCACACAACATTTCCACCAGCAGTGTGACCCAGGAGGGGCCAAAGGGCTACAGTGAATGCAAAAGGAGCTTCAGAAAGAGGAAAGAAGCCAGCTGTACTATTTCCCACTGTACTGGGGCTTTTGATCAGCAGAAGAGTTTTACATTGGATAAGTGAGCAAAGCTTTGGACTCAACAATATTTTCACTAGATTTTGTCCAGCTGTAGAAATAAAAGAGCTAATAGAACTGGACAAAGAAGAGAATGTGCTCTGTTAGTATGTTCAACAGTCGTGTCAGAATTCACTGTTATTGTGCTGAGAAACCAATCATAATTGAATTTCAAAAATAGAGTTTGAGGCAGCAGGAACTTAATTGTACAGTGAGACACTGGTTTCTACGAGACTAAGATTTGAGGAGCAGCTCTGTTTGCACTGAAAATAGCCCTGGACTTGGTGGCTATGCTATGGCAGGAACCCTTCTCTACTCTTACAAATTTCAGATATAATTTGCGGAAGGGGCAGTGAACTAGACTTTGCTCTTCTGCCTCCCTGGGTTCCCTGGCCTCTGTCATCGCCCTGAATCTCCAGTGCTCAGCAGTTGTGAATGATGAACCAGTGATGCATTGGGCAGGCTGGCTGAGAATAACGCAAAACACAATCCAGACAAATGTGTATCTTGCTTCAATTCTTTCATTATTTCTCCAGGTTGCCATTTTACCCCTGGCTTTCATTGAGTGCTTAGCTCCAGCAGTTGAAAAGCATTTTGGCAAGGCACATGTTGAAGGAAAGCAGAGTAAGTTTTAATTATGGGGGTGTGTCCAACCCATGGAATCAGTGGCTAAATGCCAGCTCTTCTGACTGCCTTTCTCCACTGTCCCAGTCAGCAACCTTTGGCTGTTCTAGTCAAATGAACACTGCAGTTTTCAAGGGTACTTGTTACATTAAATCACATAGTGATGGGGAGGCAGAGCAGAAGCATTGTTGTGTTGTGCAGGAAACAAAGGGGTCTAGGGCTTTCCTGCCAACAGTAGACTTTTTCATAAGTGAGAAACACTTTTTGGGGTTTGTGGTACTCTCCTTCAATTAGATGTAACAGAACTAAACTTCTCACATGTTAGCGCGTTTCAGGGTTAGTGCAAGGCTGTTTTTCCTCGGGCATCAGACAACTTTGGGACTCATGCTTTCCGTGTTCCCTAGGTGTAGAAAGCAAATAGGTGCATAAAACAAAGCCCACAAAGCCCAGTTAATAATTCACAGAGCTGGCAGGCAAATTACTAACAATTGTGCTGCCTTCAAATAAAATAGCATGTTATCAGCAAACTCTCAGATGCGTGAGGCACAAGGATACAGCCCAGGGTTGATTCATGCTCTGCAATGAGGATTGGATTTGTGGTATTTGGAGTCATTTACATTCTTGCACGACCCCATCTCCTACGTAGTCGCTGTTATAGCCTAGCCCATAGATAGACTGTTCTTGTTTTCCTGCAAAGCATGGCTGATGTCACTCCTGCCACCTAGTAAGCACAGGCCTGTCTCACTGTTCTGTCCAGGTTTCTTGGAATAGTTCTCTTTACTTTACCATTTCCTCACCTCCTGCTCAGTCCTAATCAAACCCAATACAGCTTCTCCTCCCATTGCTCTGGCCCAGGATTGTTCCCATGAGCTGGATTTTAGTTCCTTTGGCTTCCTCTCCTCCTCATCTTCCTTCTTAACATCGCTGTGTCTACCTGACCCTAAATGTGTGAAATCCTCAGGACTCTTCAAGGACTTGCTTCTGATTTTACACACGCACCCTAGAACAGTCATCTGGCTCCACTGTTTCATTTACTATCTGTATTCTTCTGGCTTGCAGATCTCCATTTCCAGACAAGCTATTTTTTCTTCCCTAATTTTCAGTAGACATCTCAACTTGGCCTCAGGGTAGAGATATGGGTACACAGGAGCTCACGGAACTCCCCTTTCAAACATCACCTTTCCATTGTCATTTCTTATTTCAGAGCATGATGCCAACATCAATTCAGTTGCTTATGCTGGAAATCTTGGAGGGATCCAAGCTTCAATAAATGCCCTCCCTTTTTCTCCTTTGATCTCCAGGTCAAAACTGGAGTTGATCCTCACCCATTTTATTATGTAAAGATCTCATAGCTTCATTTACTAATTTCCTTTCAAAATTTACTTCTCTCTGTGTGATGACCACACAGCCACTCTACCACACCAAGGCCACTGCCATTGTTTACTGGTGTTTAAGGTTCTTTTCCTTACCGCAAAATTACCACAACCTTTGTCGCTTAAAACAACACAAGATTTTGTCTTATGATTCCAGAGTTCAGTCATCCAAAGTGTTCTCCAAGGGACAAAATCAAGCACTGCTCTATGAAACAAGAAACTAATAAACCAAGAGGTAGTAGAATGGTTAGTCCAATTTAGTACTAATGTATTAGTTTCCTGTTGCTGCTGTAACAAATAACCATAAACATAGTGACTTAAGACAACACAGATTCACCATCACACAGTTTTGAAGGTCAAAGTGCAAAAGGAATCTGCAAGCTGTTTTCCTTCCACAGATGGTAAGAAAAATCCCCTTTTCTTGTCTTTTTGCCTCATGGAAGCTGCCCACTGTCCTCTGCTTTGACCCTGGCCTTCATTTTCAAAGGTAGTGATGGAAAATGAAACCTGTTTCAAATTACCTCATTCTGACACTTTTTCTGCCTCCTGTGTCTATTTTTGAGGATCCTTGCAATTACACCTTGCAATTACATCCTCTTTGAGGATCCTCTGCAATTACAGAGAGAGCAGAATAATCTCCCTATTTTAAAGCCAGCTGATTGACAAGCCTAATTCTATTAATGACTTGAATTCTCCTTCATCATATAACATAATGTATTCACAGGAGCCAGGGATTAGGATGTAGACATCCTTAGTTTCATTTCTTTAATACATTGGGCCTTCTTTTTTCTCCCTTTCCTTCTCTTTCTCTCCATCTCAAGTATCCCTTCTATTGCTATTCCCCTTCCAGGTATCTTCCATAATGAGTTAAGGACACTATATTGCAAGTTCCATGCACACCATGTTTACAGCAGCAAACCCCTAAGAGCTAAATCTTGGAAGTGGCCTATATGTTCATCACAGATGAATGGATGAAGAAAATGTGGTGATTACACACCATAGAGCACTGCAGTGTCTCATCCTCTTCCTTCCTCTACACGTGGTAAAGGTTACACTTGTGTAACCTTGCACGATCAGCCTAGTGACCATTCTCCCACCTTCACCCTCCCCTGAGCCGCCGGAGGGCAAGATCCTGGTGTGTGAAGGTGGAAATTCTAACTTTAAGAGACTCTTTTTAAGAAAAAGAATGCAAGATGGAAAATATACAAAACATAACTTTTTAGAATACAAACATAAAACAAATGTCTCATATAAGAAACTGATAAATTATAGCATTGCATAATTCAGAGAAGTAACACAGTTGTATAAATCGACCTCCTAATATACTTACTTAACTTCTCCCAAGCCTATTTTTGCTTAATAGTCTTTATTCACCCTTGGATCATGATAAATACTTTGACACATAATTAACTACAAAGAGAAAAGAAATGTCATTCAGTGTTTCTTGCAGTGTAATTGACTGAAAAATTTATGCTCCATAATTTATCAGTTATGTTATGTGAAGTTTCAGGATTGTCATCATAGTTAGGAAAAGATTTTCAGTTATTCTTCATAAGCTATAAGACATCGCCTACAATGACTAATCTTAAACATGCTTCAAGTTATCAAAACTCGCTCCCCTGTCTTCTGTAATGTCCTTATTGGAGTAGCATGTCATGAGTTTATTTACAATGGATCAGTGTCAAAATTTTGGCTCAAATCAGTAAGATTCTTTTATCTTCTTTAATTAGATTAGTGAAGAACCTGATCGTCACTTCTATATATTTGAAATTTCTCTCTTCTTACTGAATTATTACCTATGGTGTGATTTAAAATTTCTCTGCTGCTCTTTGTTTCTTGATGTTTGAATAATTTCACTTGATTTTGTTGCTCATCATTGTCACTTTAGTTTCT
>NW_004955418.1:27849484-27858828 GCF_000276665.1 Chinchilla lanigera | reverse complement strand
ATATAAGGTGGGCATGCTTGTCATCCCGGAATTCTAAGGCAGGAGGATTGTAAGTTGAGGCCTAGCTTGAGCAACTCAACCTCTTAGTGAGAACTTCTCTCACTCAAAGGCCCTGGGTGAAATCTCCAGTACCACTGTATGCATTCTGCCAAAAAAATGTATACACACTTCCTTCAGGAAAAGAAAAACTGTGTAAACACTTTAATACTAAATTTATTAAGACATTATGAGACTTACACAAGTTACCTTTGACCTCTGTGATTATAAGAGGTGCTCGAAGTGGTGGCCATGAGCTCCCAGACATTTATTGGTATGGTGGACTGCCGGTTGGGTATCCTTGGTTACTGAGATTGCTGCACATGCACTTTCAATTTCTTTTCTAAGGGCTGGCAGTGTGGTGGGTTTTCTGTGATATGCGACATCCTCTAGGGTCTCTCATCTGAGGGAAACACCATCTGTTGAAAAAACATCATACTGTTTTTCTTTTCCTGAAGTGTTTATACATTTTTTGGTGGACTCTGCATATATTGAACATATATAAGTTATTCTACTTAATTAGATTGATGCTATTGATGGGTCCTAATGATATTTAAAATAAATAATCGATTAAGTCCTTCACTAACATTTGGAGTAAATTTTCATAGAAACTGTGGAAGGAGAAACCATTCAATTGAAATTATTCATGTGTGTTTCTGGGGGGACTCCTAGGGCACCAGGGAGGTCAAAGACTTTTTGCCCAGGCTAATTGGCTGAGAGCAGGTTTGCCATAAAAGTTCAGTAAGTGGATTGCACGCCTGCCCTCTCTCAAGCGCACATGGTTTTTCAGCTGAAAACACACACACACACACACACACACACACACACACACACACACAAATGCACATTGACTTAATGGTTTAGCAGTTAGATGACTTTTTCTTATTTTGAGAATAGATCTGTCTGTAATTTGTATGAATTACCCTTCTTTTAAGCCACAGGGCCAAAAATAGAACATCTCATCTATGAGAGAACCCTGTTGAATAGTTTCTGCTCCTTTAATTATGTACATGGTAGTGATATTTTGATCAAATATTCATACAAAGGAGTGTCCTAGTCAGATGGGAATGGGACAGGTTATTTTTTTTCTCCTTCCTAAAAATAGCCAGCAGCAGCCTGGATAGGAGGCAGTAGACTAAATCCAGAGGGAATTTATTTTCTTTTCACTTTGCCACCACATTTGCAGGACCTCGGCTCTGGAAATTATATCTTACTAGCAGGAGTCCTATGCCCTTTCCTAGGGTCATGTAATATTTTAACGAGAGACTGTGCAGAATCGGCTTGCTGAGAAGGTCAGGTGTCTTTGCTTAGCACTTGCCTTATTGTAGGCTCTTTTTCAGATTTCTGGCCTGGTGAGATTTGGTTTGCACTGTAGAACACTCTCAGGCCTTAGAAAAGGTTTATAAATATGTTCTCAGTACTTGAAAGGACCCTGGGATAAATAGCCATTGAATTTGTTTAGGTTACAAGAAAAGGTCAGTTAATGAAAGGAGGACTGGGCTTCCATTTTGTTAAGGTAGCTCATTAAGCCAAAAAATCATGTTATTAGATAATCACTAATTGTTCCGCAGGGATTGTTAGGTTAATAATAGAGAAATGTATTTTTGTATTACTTGTATGTGAGTTGAATATTGTTTTACGAAAATGGTTAGTCTCATAGGGTGTATGTGTAAGAAATATATAAAGACAAATGATGTCATAGCCATATCCTGAATTTCCTCTCTCTCTCTCTCTCAAAGAGCAGAAACGTGTTGCTATGTGATATATACTGGGGCCATATCAGCCCAGGGTTCTGATGAAATAATTTAAGTTTAACTTAATGTACCTTTGCGGGACTTGGTGAAAACTTCACAGTGCTTAGCATTTTCCCATAGGAGGAGCTGCATGTCACAAATGTGCAAAGAGACCACTCTGGGAGGTTAAGCTAGTGAAGAAGTTCTTTGTTCTGTTCTGTGTCATAGGTGCACTTGGTACAGCTCCTGGCCATTGGGGTCTATGTAGCAGTACCTAGCCTGGGGTAGCTGACTTTCCTCCCGACCGGTGCTCCTCATGTACACAGCACGGAGAAAGAAAGTACTGTGTGTGTAACCTGTGCAAAGGGTACAGTCCCTTTTCTGGTAGCTTCTTAAACTGGATAGAACTTATCTTTTCTCTCCACCGGTAGCAGTGTGTAGAGTTAATTGCCCCTTTGTGTGTGGGAGCTGGTATCATGGTCCTCTTACCTCATCGCCGTGAAATCTGGCACTGCCAATGAGGTCCTTAACAACTGTGTGGAACACCGCTTTCTCCAGGTCAGTGCCATGCAGGATCATAGGAGAATCACTTCTCAGTGGTCCAGGGGTCCTGGATCTGTGTCTAGGAATCACTGTCCCGTGGTCCACCGCTGCCCTGGAGGCGCTGGAAGAGCTAGCTCTCTTTATTATGCCGGAGGGTGGAACACATTGACCACAGGGAGTGTTTCGCTGTTCATTCTGCAAGAAGATTGTGAGAGGCCGTCCATATATCTGACAATTACCTAAAATGCCGCTCAGCATAATGATGTGTTGGGAAGTGGAAAATGTCAAGGGGCTCATTTAGCAATCATATCCTGATAGTGTTCTTTCAGGAGATTATAGGTTTCTCCCTTTCTCTTTATAGTAATACCGGAAGTAAATATAAAAACTTAAACAGAAGCAACATATTCAGAGGACAATAAGTCCTTACCAACTGTAGAGGGTTAGGAAAATTACCTGCAAAGAAATGCAGTATCATTGATGTCTTCATTAATGAATCCTGGGGGTGTGTACAGCCTATCTTCCCAAGAATACAGCGTTCCACTTGGAATGCTGCGAGGATAGGTACCCGCACCCTGGCGTTTCCACCATTGTTCAGAATCCTTGTCATGATGCTGAGAGAGGAAGACGGTTAAATGTGTAGACTTATGGCTGTGTTCTCATTCAAGGCTGTCCATTCTGATTATAGCTAATTTGTCCAGACTATTCTCCAAGTCTCAAAATCTTTAAGACTACCAAGCTAGAGTCTTTAACTTGCTTGAAAGTGAACATCTTCTGAATTTCATCTTACCACTTAAAAATAAACCCACAGGAGAAAACTGAAAATGTTTGTACTTTTATAGATAGTTCTTTTTTATTGTATATGAATTAATGATGCATTTAAGCTGAGCTTTCTCTAAAATCAATATCATTACTATTGGATAAATACTAATATTATTTCTAATCACTGATATGAAATTACAGGTGTGGACAGACACCTGCCTGGAATCTGGAACTCATGTTTCCCCTTACTTTGTTTAAATGTATTTTTAAAATAATAGAGAGGAGTGTTACTTTCTTTAAATATCATTTAAATCATTTTTATAGTTTTTGAAATTAGATCTATTATACTACGAAAGGATTTTTAATTTCCTTTCCTCTTTAAAATTTAAAACAAGGACATAGAGATTAACTTCATTTGCTGTTTCAGTTTGTACTGCAGTCCATGGACCACAGTGTTGACTAAGTCAGGTCCTTTGAAGAAGTTCCTTACCAGGCCCCACTAACATTTTCTAGTTCATAGGTACTATTTGCTGAGGTAAGCCACATTTATGCAACAACAGTTACAAGGGACGCTTTATGTCTCATATAGAGAAATTGCTTATTAGATTATTAGTGTTTCTGATATATGTTTTGGGACAGTAGATGAGGGGAATTAGTAGGTTGGAGAAAGGCCATTTGTTTACCAGCGTAAATTGTGTGTAAATCGCCTAGATATTTTCGTATTGCTAAATATGCATAAGAGATTCAGTTATTAAATATAAATTACCAAAATGTTTGAACCAGAGATTCATTGAGAAATGTTGAACTTGTTCATTTTCAGTGGTCTTTACATTAGAATACAGTGATGATGATAGCATCAGGTATTGAATCTGTTATATGGGTCAAACACTATTTAAAGACCCTGGACACATCATCAATTTATTTACACATGCTCTCCCTGCTATGGCATTATGTTTAATTTCATTTATATGCAGAGAGATGACTTGACATGGCAATTTGCACAGAAAAGAAAAACACCTTTGTGTATCCCTCTGCCACCTCCAGCACCCATTTCCTTTGCCTTTTATTTTATGTGTCTGTTTATGAGAATACATCCTCAGCTTTGCTGGCTCTATCTGATCTATTGTTTTTCTTCTCTCTTGTAAATTTGTTCACTCATCAAGTCTGCTGCCCAGGGTCTGACTACCCTTTCAGCCTGTGTCAGTCAGTGCGTACTGGAGAGACAGATGCAATGCAAGATGTGTAAATAAATAAGGTTTACAAGATTGGCTTACAGTGGCTGCTGCAGAGTCGGGTGTAGAAGAGTGCAGAAGGGCTTTCTACTCTCTGGAGATCCGAAGGATCCAGTCAAAGGCCTGGAGCTCAGTGTAGTGTCCAGAGTGAGTGAGTCTGTATCAGCAGGCTGAAGGGTCTGCAATGGAAAGCTGAAGACCTGTGATGGAAGCCTGACGGGCCAGTCAGGCTGGAGGCTGAAGGGTTGGCGCTAGAAGCTAGGAGAAGGTGAAGGTGAAGACGGCAGCTCCTCCAAAGAAACAGAAGTCAGCCTTCCTTTCTCGTCTCCCTTTTATTCCATTCAGGTGACAAGCCTAGCCAAGGTGGGTCTTCCATCCTCAGTAAATCCCTTCAGCTACACCCAGAATTGTGCTGATCCCACGTAGCTGTGCATTTCTCACTCAGCTCACACAATCAGCTCACTATCACACAGCGCATCCCCTCCCCACTGCCTTTCCACGCCCTGCTCAGCAGCAGGGCTGGAGCTTTGCATGCAAAAATTGGATTAATTTAAAGTGAGCACAGCCACTGCTCGGCTCAACCTGATATCGCCACAGAACAGTCTCACTCCAGTGCTGCTGTAGTCCTAGTCATTTTCTTTTTTTCTTTTTTTTTAATGAGAAGAGAAACCTAGATTTCCAATCAGATCTCTGATCCTGGAATAATGGCTCAAGTTTTGATGTAAATGAGACACATCTAAGCTATAAGTTTGAAGTCTTTACTTAGAGACCCATTAGTGTCTAGCTCAGGGATTGCATTGGAGATATGGAAAAATTCCTCCTCTTATCATTAAGAAGCCTTCAATCCACAAATTATATGTCCCCAAAATATAACAGGAAACCCTTTCGGCATTGCAGAAGCTACTAACGCTAATAATTAAATTAAATTGAGTGTTGTTGCTTTTTCTAATCATTCTGTTTCTCCATTCATATTTGTAGTTCTTTTGGATGATTCCGGAATATTCCTCAAGGATATTAAGAATTCACTTAAGAATGTCATAACAATGATTTTAAATAGAAAAGGAAGGAGAAGTAAACCTTTAGTGGTTATTATTGCATTTGGTATCTGATACCCCCAGAAAAACTCTGAAATAAAATTTAGCAAATGCTCATAGGTTCATCAGTTTGCCTGTGAGGCAAACTTTTTATCACATGAGGGTCTCATCTACTCCTTGGATACTTTCACCTTTCCTTTGAACACATCCATGAGGCCTCAAAATCATAAGTTATATGCTGGGGGAGGTTATTGCTAATTTTTAACAAGATGTTTACTCAAATTCTGTATCTTTGAACTCACAGGAGTTCTTTTAGGCTTGTATCATTCAGCTTCCATGTCACTGCCACAAAATACCTGGCACCCACATCTTAAGGAGGAGAAATTTTGTGGGGCTCCTGGTTGCAGAGGGTTCAGTCCATGGTCAGCTGGCACCAGGCAGAAATGACATGGCAGAGGGACATGGTGGAGGAGATGTGCTCAATTTAGAAAGGCACAATTGAGCCTGGAACAAGAATGTACACTTCCAGGGGCTGGGGATTTAGCTCAGCGGCACAGCACCTGCCTGGCAAGCGCAAGGTCATGAGTTCAATTCCTGGTACCAGAAGAAAAACAAAATAATAACAAAAAACAAACAAACAAACAAAAGAATGTACACTTCCAGGTCATACCTCAGTGTACCAACCTCTTCTAACGAAGCTTACCTCTTAATAGCACATTCACCTATGAATTCCTGGATTGATGACTCCACTAACGAGTTAACTAACTCCCATAACCCAGTCACCTGCCCGAAGCCCTGTCTCTGAACACATGAGGCTTTTGGGTGACATTTTAGATCTCAACTATAACAGATGCCCATCTCTAACTGAATAATAAGAGAGCTTGATATTTACTTTCTGTCGTAATCATTTCAGGCTTCCATATTAGAACAATAAACATTATTCCTCACAATTTTGAGGGCTGTAAGTCCTAAACCAAAAGTACCAGCTCTCTTCCTGGAGGATAGATGGCCACCTTCATGGCGTAGCCTCACATGAAGAGAGAGAACTCAGGTGTTCTCCCTCGTACAAGGGCACAGATACCACCATGAGCATTCTATCACCTGAGCTCAGGCAAACCCAACTACATCTCCAGGTCTCTACCTCCAAATACCAGTGCACTGATGTTTAGAGTGTCAGCATGTAAATTCTGAGAGGGTGAAGAGAGCCCACGTAGCATCTCCTGGTGAAAAATAATAAAGAGATGAAACTTAATCACTGTGTGAATCCAGGCAATTGACTCAACCTTTCTGTACTTGGTTTCTTTATGTTTAGAATGGGCGTAAGAATTTCACTTACCTTATAGGTTCTTTTGTGGGCACTAAAGGAATTATTTCACATAAACAGAAGTGAGCGTCGAGGCTGACAGATTAATATTTAATATGCCTTGGCTATGACCCACAGACCACAAGAAGAAAAGACATCCGTTGGCTACACATCACACTCCTGAGATGGCTTCTCCCTTGCTTGTTTTTATGTGGCCAGGACTGCCAAATAGCTTAGGTCATGGCAAAATATTACTTTTGGTTGAAAACTCTTAAATCAGTGCTTGCAGTCCTGGGTGGGACTGAGAAAGTGTCTGGTGTCTTACTGTCCTGTTGAAGTGCTCTCACACCTATACAAGCCACAAGCTCTTTCCCACAGGCTCTTGTCTAAGGAAGGCAATCAAGCAGGTCTTCATCAAGAGCTGTGCATAGGAGCACATGGCCGCCAGCTGTTCGTGAGCGCCGGCCTGTGTGTCTGCAGGATGCATGGTGCAGAGGTGTCCAGGCTGCAGCTTCCCAGCATCCCTGGGGCATGTGCACAGAAGCACTTTGCTCACCTAGGCAGAGAGAGGGAGGGAGAGAAGGAAAGATCTGACATTAGGAGACAGAAGAAATGCTAAACGTTTCTTGTTGGAAGACTGTGCTCCACCCAATCTGAAGAGGCACCTATTTATTTAGAATGCCCCATTAGTAGTTAGGAAACAAAAACAGTGCTGGTGATTGTCAAAACATTAAAACTCTTCAGTAATCGAATTTTTCTTTGTCATGTACAATAACAATTCTTTACATAGTATGCCTTTGTTTTTTTTAAGGTGAAAGGCAAAATGGGTACCACTCTTTAAGAAATGTCCTAAAAAGGCCATGTGAAGAGTAATGAATGTCAGTTAAGTGTTCTCCCAAATCTTACACCTTTAAAGGATTATGCTAAATGGCAACATTCCTAATAAACATCAGGAAGCCCACAATGTCCCTGGAATATGCTCCTTACCCTTATCTCGGGAATACAAAGCAATGGTCTTACTGAAGCTTTAAAGAATTTCTTTCACTCTCCAAGTAGATAACATTTAAGAATATAGAATCCAGAGTTGAAACCACAGATCTAATAAAGTTTTTAATTTTGGTACTGGGAATTGAACTCAAAATCTTACGTGCCAGACAGGTGCTTGTGCTGCTGAGCTATATCCCAGCCCCTAATTAAGTTTTAAATGAGTGTTTACATTGTCTTCAGTTAAGCAGGAATCTGAGATGGCATTGGTCAAGACCAGGCAGCCTGGTGGAAGAATGCATTACTCTAACAACTGAGGGTCAGCTCAGAAAACTGGGAAACGACAGCACCAAAGTACTTAGCAACTGTGCTATAGTTATAAAAGAACATGCCCTTATTCTTTTCTTTTCTTTCTTTCTTTTTTTTTTTTTTACTCAGAGGTTTTTTGAGACAGAATCTTGCTATGTAATTCAGGCTGGCCATGAACTCACTCTTCAGCCCAGGCTGGACTCAGACTCTCAGCAATCCTCTTGCCTCAGAGCCCTGAGTTCTGGGATTACAGGCCAGCACCACCATGCCTGGCCCTAAACACACCCTTTTTCTTAAGAAACACACACTAAAGTATCAAGGAGCAAAATGCCTTGGTGCATGTGACAGACATCCCAGTGATGTAGAAAATACAGCATCTGCAATATATATACACAAACACGAGTGTGTATACACACGCATACATAGACAAAGAGACCGGTGCACAGCGAATGGTGCAATGCTGCGGGCAGGTGAATTGGTGAAGAGCACTGTTATGGTTTGCGTGTGTCCCCTAAATGTTGTTGGACAGTGGATTGCTCCTGCAGCAATGTTAAGAAGAGGGGCATTTAAGCAGTGATTAGGTCACAGCTTGACCCATGGGTGCCACACTCCCAAGGTGGACTGGCCACCTGGAAGTCCTTCTTGACTGAAGGCTGAAATCAGCTCTCCTCCCCACCTCCTTCCGCCCGTGTCCTCTCTCTTCCTCCCACTTTCGCCAGGGGTGACCCAGCAAGAAAGCCTCACAAGGTGCAGCCTCAGCCTTGGACTTCCAGCCTCCAGAACCATGAGCCACATTAACTTCTGTCATTATAAATTTGCAGGTCTCAGGTATTTTACTAAAGCAGCCCAAAATAAACTAAACAGAAACATAAGCATTGTGGCTGGGGATGTAGCTCGATGGTATAGGTGCTTGTCTGGCAAGACAGGTCATGAGTTCAATTCCCAGTACCAAAAAAAGAAAAGAAAAAAAAAAAAAAAAGAAATATGAGCATTGTGAATGTTCTCGTTCTTATTTTTTGAATTTTTGCTGTATTGGACATTGAACCCAGGAGCTTTGCACTGAGCTACATTCCCAACCTTTGTTTTATTTTTTACTTTGAGACAGTCTTTCTTACTTAGTTACTAAGTTGCCCAGGCTGGGCTTGAAACTGCAATTCTCCTGCCTCAGCCTCCCAGGATGCTGGGATTATAATGAATATCCCTATACCCAGCTGTATTATTCTTGAAACTTTTCTGTAAACATTAAATTATTTCCAAATAAAGAGTTAAAAAAATCAACAATTCATGGCCAAAAAATTACGTCTTCCTAATTTTCAGCATCTTGACATTGAGATGGTGTTAGGAGTGGTGTGATCCACTACACAATAAACACATTGTTTTAAAATTTTTTTTTATTTTAAAAATAAAAGGA
>NW_004955418.1:27777731-27848849 GCF_000276665.1 Chinchilla lanigera | reverse complement strand
TGCTATGAACCTAGGTGCACATATATCACTGTGATATGATATAAACACATTGTTTTAGAAAATGATACAGGTGGAAGAAAAATTGTATTGGCACTAAAAAGCTGGCCATTTGAGTGCGCAAGAACATGAGTAGCGTTCAGCAGCTGGTGGATGACGTCAGTCGTGGAGAAGCAGATAGAGTTCTGAGTGAGTCCCGGGCAGAGGGATCCCATGCAGCAACTGTGGCTAATCTTGGTGTCACCAACAGGCCGAAGGCAGAGGCTGGGTAGACAAGAAAAAGGGGAGGAAAGAGAACAGAAAAGGAAGAATAGAGGAAAGTGAGCAGAGGAAACAGAAGAGAATTGTAACAAGTAGCTACAGTTCACCCAGTGCTTACTATAGCTCACTTGTGTTTTAGGTTACTTACTCTCTTCTAACCCCTCGCGCTCGCTAGTAACCCTCCCAGCTAAGTACTGTTTCCATCTCACAGGTTCAGCACCCGGGGCAGAGGAATTCCTGTGCTGGTTTGACAGTGGTAGAGATAAGACTGAAACGGAAGTCTATCTGACCTCAGAACTACCGCCACATCACACGGAGCGCTCCTTTGCACCTTGTCTCCCGCAGGCAAGGATTCAAAGTGTGCCTGGGCAGCACCCTCCAAGTCGGTGCCCAGCTCCTGGGCTGGTTCATGGACTTGAGACGCTGAGAACATGCCCCTGATTCAGCTGTTCCAGCACTGATGAAGAACGGATGGGCACCCCAGGGAGCAGCTGCTTAGATTGGCCAGCATCGACGCCAAGAGAAGCAATCCCGTGTCTCACGCTGCGCCGCGCTGTTCCAACTCCCCTTCCTTCCTGCTGCACAGACACACATGCTGGGGTGTAAAAAGAGATTTGGGGGCCAAAGACTACAATATGGATGGAAAATCCTTGCCTCATGCAGAAGCAGCTGGCGAGTCCTTGGTATAATTCTTTCTTCTCTGGCTGTTAAAGCAGACAGATGAAAATGGAGTCTCTGGGAAGATGGGCAGTTTATTAAAGGATCAGCTCACGTTGCAGGGGTGTTAGCTTGACTGATGGGTTTTCAGCTAGTGAGAGTAAATTTCCAAAGCGGGTCAATGATATTCATTTATAGGTGGAGAGTTTCATCTTTCAGATTCTGTTTTGCTGAGTCCCCGAACATAACGCCAAATTGTGGCTCAACCACCCTGTTACCCTAGTTACTGCTTGTTCGTTCAGATTCTCCCTCTCAAATACCAGGGGTGCCCAAATTTAAGTGGACAATTGCTTTTCAAAGACCGTTGATCCTGCCTCTTCTTAACAGATAAAAGCACGGTTCATTGTGCTTAAAGTGCTGGCTGAAAAAAGTTTTGGCCAAACCAGCTGTTACAGGGCATGTAGTCCAGTAAAAATTCTCATGCTTATAAGAAGTAGTTGGAACTGACTCAGTCTTAATTTTCTGGAATATTTTCCATTTGCTGGATTTTAGATTCTTGCATATAGATAATAAAGCACAGATATCTAAATGAAATCTTTCCCAAAGAACCAGCTGATAGCTATTTTAAATTCCCAATACTGGTCCTAGATGCCAAATAGTGTTTGCTTGGTTTTCTGTTTATTGGTTAATGGTTGGTCAGTTCAGTTTTTGTTCATTTATTTTTGTTGTTGTTCACAAGAAGGCTAAACAGTACTGTGACTAAGTACTTTGACAATTCACTGAAATTACCCTTGGTTAGATAACAGGATGACATGGGCCCTGATTCCAGGATTCTCATAGTCTAAAGGAAGAGGGGAGAAAATAGACAAAATGCCACACAGTAATGTAAGTAGTTATGGCCTCTTCCATGGAAGTCAGCTACTTCCTTATTCCGGTGAACTTATCTATCTGACATGAAAATGAAACATCAAAGGCAGACTCCGTCTCTGAAAGTGTGCTTCTCCCAGGAGAGCAGGAGATAGGCTGTTTGGGGGTCAGAGCAGAGAACAGACTTGGTGTGAGATGCTTTTCTGGATTCACGGTAAGATGTGGACTAAGGATCTTGGGGCCCAAGAAGAACATTCGGAGGACAGAGGTTCTCGCTCTTTGGAGCAGTTAAGCAGCTGGACAGTGGTTGGAGGAAGAGCAACTGGACATTGATTTTAAGCCAATTAAACTTGATAAGCACAAGGAACATCTCTGAGAGCTTTGTGACTGGGTTCTTCTGATCCTTGAGTGCAGAGTCAAGTAACTGGTGAAAGGAGACACATAGTTCTGGGGGTATAATTTTTATTTTCAGAGTCAGAGTAACTAAAATATAGAGAAAAATGAGATACAGCCAATTTTTGCCTCCAAAATAATCTGAACTAGTTTAACAAAATGGAAAATGATTTACTACATGTTTATTTCATGTGGAAAAGTATTATTGGGAGCACTTGGTAGAACTTCTTCACAGAGGTCTGTATTTGATCCAACATGCAGAGACGTGGCTCTTGATGTATGGGTTTTCAGCCAAAAAAGGGTTTTATTTGGCATTTCGGAAGGTGGTTCTGTGTGCAGATAGTGGAGGAAATTATGCCACAGTTTTGGTTATTTTTAATTTAAATGATAGAATTATGAGCTGGATTCAAGGACTACGCAGGCCACTTTTTCCTGAGAAATTCACTAAATGTTACCTCATTATATGTGAGCATACCTTAAAAGGATTTTACACACTGAAGTCTGAATCTGAAAGTACTCTTTAACATGTTTAGTTTTTCTTGAAAAGTAGTCTTAAAACTAGAGCATAGTAGTGTTTGGGAAGTAAGCTTGCACTGCTCAATCAGTAAAGCCAGGTCTTTGTGAAGCCCCAGATCAATGTCTTCCTGGGGTGTATGTGTGTGTCTAGAATTGCCCCTAAATGGAAAACTGTCCATAACTGCAAGTAGGAGTGTCATTCAGACAGCACAGTCACACCGCAGTGGAACACTTTTTACCTCATGTGCTTCATATTTGGAAACTACTATAAACCAAGTACACAATGAGATTACTTATATCTACCAGACAGTTAATTTCCCAAGAAACTCCTTTCCTTTTCCATTTTCTCTCACCCCTACACCTCATGTGAGAAACATTATGAACGCAAACTAAGAAAGACTCAGCCCACTAGACTTGGTCATAGATGAGAAGTAAGGTATGAGCGTCAAAGTTTACAGGCTTGTCATTGCTCTGAACAAACTTATGTTATCAGCCTGGTAAGGGTCAGAGAACACTGGCCAAGGGGTATGCTTTATCCTCTTTGTCCTGATGTTTGCTTTACTAGTCACCATGATGTTTTGCTACTGGGACCTCAACAAGAGAAGGTGGTCCATGCTTGTTTTCATACTTTTGATTTTGCAATCATTTCGCTGACAAAAGATTTGGAAAGATAGTCAAGCAATTTCTGCATGCCCTTCTCCAAGCTTTCTCTAATCTCAGCCAGTCTATGAATTGCGATTTCATTGCCATTAGAATTTACATTTTGCCAGGGACTAATGATATTAGACAGCCTTTCATTTGCTTATTTGCCATCCTTGTGTCTTCTTCGGTGAGCCCTTTGATCAAAAGTATGTGCCAATTAAGTTGTTTTCTTAGTCTTGAGAATTGAGTGTTCTCGGTATATGTTGGACATGTCAATTATCAGATATATGGTTTTATATATGTATTTTCTCCCAGTGCATAACACATTTAACCTCCTTTTTGTATATTCAACTTTCAGTCTAATATCTGCTACTTTAACTGAAGAATTTCCTGTAATGTTTCTTATAGAGTAGATCTGCAGGCAATAAATTGCATCTGTTTGTATTTGTTTGAGAAGTCCTTTTTTTTCTTTCTCAGTTTTTTTTTTTACTGTATTAAATTCTTTTTTTAAATTTTTTTATTTAAAAGAGTAAAAGAAGGATCAAGTAGTTTTTTTTTCTCAGTTTTGAAAGTTATCTTCAAAGGTGATAGAATTCTAGGCTGATATGCCTGTATTTCTGGCCTTCCCTCAAGCTCACATCCCTCTGAAGATGTCTTTAGCATCTTTTACATTACTGGTTTCTGGTAAGAAATCTACCACAATATTCATTTTCCTCCTCTATACCTAATGTTTTCATTCTGGTTGCTTTCAAAATTTTGTATATTCTTGTTTTTCAGCAGTTGATTATAGCATCTGATGGAGTGTGTGTGTGTGTGTGTGTGTGTGTGTGTGTGTGTGTGTTTTAGTGTTCTTTTGGCCTGATCTTCTACCATCATAGATGTGCATTTGGTATCTATCATTAATTTGGGGAAATTCATGGCCGGTTTTCTTCAAATATTTCTTCTTCCCTGTTCTTTCTGTCTTATTTTTTCAGACTCTAATTATGTGTTATAAATGTTTTTGTTCCCTAGCTCACAAATGCTTTGTTTTGTTTTCTTATTCTTTTTACCCTTTTGGGTTTCATTCTTATTACAAATGTTCCTTGATTTATGATGGGGTTACATCTGAGAAACCCCATCCGTAACCTGAAAATATCACGTCAAAAATGGACTTAATACATGGAACTACTGAAAATCATAGCTTAGCAACACAACACACTTTAGAGAATCAGTTGTTTATCCTCATGACTAAATGGCTGAGTGGGTACTGTGGCTCCCTGCCCCTGCCGAGGCTTGCTAGGGAATGTTACATTGTGACAAAGGGTAAAATAAATCTGTAAAAATTAGATTTTTTTCTTTTAGGAATAAAATGCTTCTCCAACTTCCTTGCCCTAAGCACATAAACTGGCACCCCTTCCTCTCCTTACCTCAGATGAATAGACAGGAAACTAGCATAAAGCTCGTGTCCTTTTTGCCCTTCCCACCAAGACTATCTCCTGTGTTTCTTGGGCTTGTATCAGAGTTCTCTAGAGAAACAGAACCAGTGGAAAATATCCATATAATTGCACAAGAGGATGCATTACGCTTGTAGGTTCAGAGGTGGGAGTATCCACAAAGGCTGTCAGCACTGTGGAAAGTAGAACGCCCAAGTTGCTCAGCACAAGAAGAAACCAGCCACGAAACAAGAGGGATCCAGGATGCAGCATCAGTCTAAGGCAGAAAGCCTAAGAGAGCTGTGGAGCTGCTGGTGAATTAAAGCAAAGGTCTGGCAATGGGCACTCACACTCAGGAAGACTGGAGCTCTTCCAGACAGGTGCTCTTCATTCTTCATTCCCTTTTTATTCCATCCATGGTGAAAGTCAATTGGTTGGTACCACCACAACCAGGTAACTCTTCGCCCTTCAGCTTGCTGAACTACATGTCAGCCATCCACAGACATGCCCACATGCATGCTCTACCAATCTGCTCGGTGTTTCCTAATCCATCCTAATAGACACATCATGATAAATGGTCCCAGGGAACAATGTGGGGTATGGATCTGGGCAGCTGGTATCAACATGATATACTGTTAGCCCAGGAAAAGATAAAATTCATAATTTGAAGTAAAGTTCTGTTGACTGTGCATATCTTTCACGCCATTCTAATTGGGCATGCCTGTAATTTCTATTTATTATCTTCAAGTGGTGCTTTTATTGGTAGCGTTTTACTAATGAACCTGTCAAAATCATCCTTTAGCTCTGTTCTTGGGCTTTTCAAGTTTTAGCATTTTCGTTGGATACTTTATCTCTTTGATAAAATTACTCATCTGATCTTGCATGTTGCCTACTTTTGTCTTTACAACATCTTAGATAGTCATCATCATTATTTAAAAATTCCAGGTCAGATAATTCTTACATCTGTGTTATAGTTAAGTCTGCTTCTGATGAATACTTTACTTCTGTTCTTTCCATTCCCCATACCTCATAGTATTTTTGTTTGTTTGTTTGTTTTGGTACTGGGGATCAAACTCATGATCTTGTGCTTGCCAGGCAGGCACTGTGCCGCTGAGCTAAATCCCCAACCCCTCTCATAGTATTTTTAAAAAGCTGAATATCTTGTACAGGGTAGAGGAAAGTGAGGTAAATAATAATTATGCCTGAAATGGATATACCTTTTCTTTATGTTGGATCTGTAGTCTGGGGATCGAAGGTAGTCTATTTAGAGTTGGATCCCAGATGTGCTGCTGCTGTTGTTGACTTCAGTCCTCCAGATGTTTCATACTTCTTAGTGGTGCCTTGTGTCAGCATGAGGGTTTCAGTCCTACTTGACCTTCACCAATTTATCAAATATCCTAGCTGGACTCCTGAAGGTATTCAGTAACCATCAACCTAGGCGAGCAAACTCTCATACTTCCTTTCTTTTAGAGCAAATTTTCAAAATGTCATTAACACATATTAATTATACATATTAGTGGGGTTTGGCATGAAATGTGTTTACATGCCAATGTCATACAGCAGAAAATTTGAACCAGTTACTTGTTTTTCTTCTGTTCTTCAATGGCTTCGAAAAATGTCATGAATTTAAAGTTCGTATAACTGTGTCTCATTGCCAGTTAAAATACCAGAGAGGGAATTAATTTAAATTACAGACAAACAATGACTAAATTTTAGAGTAAGTATTTCTCACACAAAACTTAAATTTTATGGAGTCTTCTATGCTTTCATTTGCTGTATCTTGCAACCCCATCTTTGAGTTCTGTTTTATGTTAGGGTGAAAATGGATGATCCCCCTTTTCCCTTTTCTTTCTTTTTTTTTTGTTGTGAATTCCATGACAAACAACTTCCATGACTGAAGAATATTTTAAAACCAAAGACATATTTAGAAAAGTGTTGAAAGAAAGCTGAATAATAAACACAGAGAAATGCAGTACTGGTGACATTTGGGATTTCAATGAAGAGAACTTTTTACTTGACTGTTTTTTAAAATTCTTTACCACCCTTCCAATTATAACATATAGTCTGGAATTAAATTTAGCTTTAGTGATGTTTCATTTTTTCATTTATTCAGTAGTAATGTGGATTTTCTTACTTGGAAATCCTGGAGTCTTGGGAGAAGTTGTTGGTAGCGATGATAAAACTTCTGACAAAGATTTGTACACTTTCACTTACAAGTTCAGAGTTTTGCATACATTGTGAAGACCTACATAAAACTTTGGATAAGGCAGAGAGGGATGAATCATTGGATGTTACTTACATTAGTACATGAATGCCATGTCAGACTTAAGTGGCAGTGCCATGTTGTGAATGTGTGATAGCATACTAGTTTCTATAGGAATGAAATGTTTTTGTTCTTGTCAGTGAGATACTTATATCAGAAACAGATTATTTAGCCATTATTGATATGGTCTAACTATCCCTTTGCATATTTACTTTTATGTTTTACACAGTTATCACAGAACAATATTTTTCTTGAACTTCCAAGGTACAGGAGACACAGTTTTGAAGCTGAACTTGGATAAGACAGTACAGACAGACCCTTCTTATTTTCAGTTGTGTTTCCTGTTCTGGAAGTTTGTCAAAGCTGTATTTTTATTTCCTTATGCACCACAGAGATATCTGCCCTATTTCCACACATTTTACCATATGCAAAGATAGTAGTTGAACCACTGGGGGAAGAGAGGATGTCAGAAGCACAGTGCTGCAAACTTAATGTGTAGTTCTTTAAGTTTCTTGTTCTAGAAAGAGTTTGGAAAGACACAGCTGGCAAGCTTTGTTTTTCTAAATAAAGTTTTATTGGAAACCAGCCATAATCATCTAATTTTGTATTGTCTGTGACTATCTTTGTGCTTCAAGGGCAGAGTCGAAACTATTACTGCAAAGATTAAATGGCTGACAGTTCTATTTATTATCTACCCCTCTGAGAAAGAGTTTACTGACCTCTGTTTTAGACAAAGGACAAAGAAAGATAAGAAAAGAACAAACTTATACATGACCCCAGGGTGTTGTGTGACTCGTTTAATTTCCACAGCAAGGTTGTTGCTATGTGAAAATTGCTTATTTATACTTAAATTCTTTAGAAGGTCTCAAGTTGCCCTGAGAGGCTCAGAGGCAATTTGAATAGCCTCATCAGGCTAGTTTGGAAAATCTCCTCAATTCTCTCTGCTGTTTTCATCCCTTATTAGTCTTGGGATAAAAACCAAGTAGAGTTCAAAGCCAATCAACTTGGTTTTTAGGATTAAAAATCAAGCCAATTTGAGGGAGAGAGAATTAGAAGCTTTATCTCAGCATGAGATCTGGAAGGAAAGAAGGGAGAGCTATGTAATCCGGGAATAAATACATTTATTTAGGGGCTTCTTTTATCATTGTTGGAGATTTTGTCATTGATTTTAAATGAAAGTGAATTTTTTCTCTAAATTAGGAAATTCTGAGAAAACATTACACCCTTCTCTTAAAAAATATATGAATGGAATTTCTTGGAAAGTCACTTGAAAAATATACTCACACACCACGTGTGACACACACACATACACACAGAAAGTCATGCAAATTTTGTAAAAACTGTTCCCTGGATTCTGGGGCAAAGACCACACAGTTCGCATCTGGGATTTGACCTTTCTTTCTACAGAGAACTGTCAGGCATCATAGAAGCTCTATAGAAAACAGTATTGTTTTGGAAATTGTCTGAGTTTGCTGCAGATCTTGCACTGAATGCGATTATCCAGACATCCGATTCTAGCAAAAATTAGAGGTGTTCTTTTGCTCCTATTTAAAAAGAAATAACAGAAGGATTAAATGGGAATCAAACTCACACCATGGAATTAACTTAAACAAATACATTTGCCAAGGGTTCTTAGTTGGCCTGGTGTAGTGCAAACATTTCAAGCTGGTCACTGCATTTTGACCCAAGTGCATAGGATATTTGAGCTGTAATTGTGTTTACATAATTTATGGCAATGTTGGGCTAACAAGTTTTGTGCCTGTGAGATGAGAAATATTACGAATAAGAGATAAGAGGCATTGTGTAATATCATACCTAAGAAATAATATGTATGCACTATCATACACTACAAATCTCCATATTTAGAACATAACTATCAGTACCTTGATAATTCTTTGACCTGGTGTGGTGGATTGACAACTGGTGGTCAATTTGTAATACCCACCTGAATGGAACCAGTGTGGTGCTGGATATGGGAGGCTTACTTGAGGATTTTTGCCAGAAGCATAAGAGGTAGAACTGGAGAAGAAGTGAAGCTGTTGGGAGCTATTGGAAACTGTTGGTTCTCTTGGAGGAGCTTGTCATGCTGGCTTTTCTGATGAACTTCACTGTTCTTATCATCAAAGGAGCTCAGGACCTTACTGTTGATGAGAATGGCTTTGGTTCACTTTGGGGAAGGCCTGGTCCTCACTTTGAGCATCGCTTCCTAGCTCTGGAGGGGAAGATGGTGCACTGTTCAATGTCCTGGAGAAGTTTGTTGCACTGGCTTTCCTGATATGTATACAGCTGTTCTCATCTTTGGAGGAGCTCGAGATCCTGCTGTTGCTGAGAATGGCTGTAGTACTTTTCAGGGAAGCTCAGTTCTTACTTTGAGCACTGCTTCTTGACGCCAGTGCAGATGCCCCCACCTTCTAGAACAGATCCTTCATCCCACTGGCAAAGATTTCCTAACTTCCACCACTGACCTTTGGGCCCTCACAGTGCAGATCTATGAAACAGTCTTGTATGAGACATTGTTGTGGGCTCTTGGCCTCCAGCTGGACTCGTGGGAGGTATTGTTATGGGCTCTAGGTCTTCAGCAGGACAGGATTCAGGCAGGACTGTACCGTGGGATCCAGGCCCTAGCTAGATTCTTTGGTCTTTAGTGTGTGGAAAGATTTCTTGCACTGTTTTTGTATATGACTATTTGGGTGACTATTACAAAATAATCTTATAATTAAGTGTCCCATATTTTATTGTTTTCCCTTTTAAACCCCAAACTACGATACCTGGCAACACAATACTAAGAGATAAAGTACTTTTGCTTGGATTCTTGGCTTCCAATAAAAAAATAGAGCCTGAAACAAGAGCTTGAGTGGTAGTGTATTTTGCAAAATAACTTCTCTGAGAAGATGTTGAGGGGAAAGACAGAGGTCAGTGGAGAGTGTCAAATTTATAACTGAGTGGGTCACAAAGGTGATCACATCGGGCCTCAGGAGGAGCTGTAGATCAGAACTATGCATCTGTGTGATAGTTTTATTGGTTTCTATCTTGGCAAGAGCTGCCCCATAGGATCGTAGCTCTTGCACCCCTAGGTTTTCTCATGTGCAGTGCTTAGCAGGTTCCCACAGGAGCCCCAGTTTTTGAGAAAGTTGAAGGTACAAAGTGAGAACAAACAGCATGCACCGTTAAAGTCAGATTTTCTAAACCTGTACCTGTGAGAACTTGGTTGCCGGAGCAACAGCTTGACTAAGAGGTACCTTAGGAGGATGTTAAGTAGGAACTGGGAGGAGCCCCTATAGTTATATATTGCTATGTAACTGATCCCTGTCCCCTAAATTAATGGCTATTACCTGCATCCTTTGTCAGTTCCATTTCCATAGTCCAGGCATCCAGGGTGCTCTAGTTGAGTCCTCTGCTCTTCTCACAGGCTGCAATGAAGATCACAGTCAAAGCAGCAATCACGTCATGCTTTGTTATGGTTGATACATTGTGTCAACTTGGGGAGTCTAGAGGTTTGGCTAAGTGACTCAGCAGGAAGCCAGGGTGCTTACTTTGTATACATCCTGAGCCTGTGGAAGAGGAGGGCATGGAGATTATGTGAGAGCTACACGCCCCTTAAGTGGGGGTAACTTGTTTACAAAGTAAGACAGGGAAAGAAGCTGCTTGCTGCCATTCCTCCCTTTTGCTCTGGCTGCATTGCTGTTCGGCTGCCATTCCCCTCTTTGTTCTTGTTGCTTTGCTATCTTCTGCCTCAGAGCCAGCCAAGTATGGACTGAAACCTCCACAAACTGTAAGCTAAATAAATCTTTCCTTCCTTAATTTGGACGTTGGGTATTTTGTCTCAGCAATGAGAGAAAAGTAACTAAGACGTGCTTCTACTTGGGAAACACCCACTTTTCACTCACTTGGCCATGGGTGGGATGTAGCTCCTTTGGGGTGCTGCTGTCCATGACATCTAACATGGAGAGATGGGGCCCTGCAGGGCCTGTGTGTATGAAGATAAAGAGTCACTCACTGCATCTCTACTTTCCCAATCCCTTCATTTGGTCATTCTAGTTGTTGCTAAAAATAAACTCAGGTGTTATATTGTAAATCATGATGCAAGGAAATGAAATGTAACCTCACTGTCTCTAAAAATGGTGGCATAATGTTAATCTGAATATTACCTTCTATACTGGAGATATAATGGGATTTTGCTCTATATTTACTTGTGCTTCAACATTACATGAAATATAGCCAGAGAATGACTTCTTGATTCAGTTAACCTAATTTCTTAAGGCAACACACATGGAGAAATCAGCATCCTATTCTAGAGTATCTCCAGATGGGACTCTAGCAATCAGGGTCCTTGGCTTGCATTTGACTTTCCAGAAAGAATACCAACTATCACAGACAAAGCATATACAAAGTATACCAACCCTGGATAAAACCAGATATCTGAATACTGCATTCACTTGAATCTAGGCTTCTACACTGTGGATTGTTCCTTTCATCTTGAAAAAGCAGGTTTTAGCATGTCACATTTCTTGTTAGCAATTAATTTGGAGTGGGACATTCTATAGCCATTGAGTTGAGTGGTTCTGATCTATCTGGAGCCACAGGGAAGGAACTTATATGTAGGGAAAGCCTATAGTAAATGGTCACATTTCAAGCTAAAATGAGCATTGAAAAACAAAGGTGATTATGATAAAGTAGATTTTTAAATTTTCCCTCAAATATTATGAAACTCAAGATTTTTTTTAAAGTTCTGCATGTAATCAAAACAAAGATCAAATTGAAAAACAAACCACTGTTACTAACCTTTGTTGGACAGGTTTCAACCTCCTCAGGTGGACATACAGTACACTCCTTCAGCTCTCTCTTTCTCTCTCTCTCTCCTTCTTCTTCTCCCTTTCTCTCTCTCTTCCTTCCCCTCCTATTTACTAAAGGAGCTCCTACTTATTCATTAGTCTCCATCGCAAAAGGCACTACTTCTCGAAAGCACTGTAAGTCTTCGAGCTCCATCCTCAGACCTTGGATATACATTCCCTATATCCTCTCCCCACTGGCATTTTCCTCTTCCATCCTGGTCCTCCTCTAAGGAAAACATGGAGGTATTCCTTTTGAATGTTTCTGCTATAGTTGGAAAGCACAGATTTTCAGATGTTTGTGTGTTTGTGTCTCTCCTTCTAGACATTTCTGCATTACCATATTTGGAGATATTTAGCTCTCGTGATACATATAAGACTGAACCACAAAGTGATAAATTGAAAAGAGTACATATTTTCTATTCTTTCAAATGGTGCTGGTTGTTGGATTTATTACCTAACTTTGAAACATTTCTAGAAGTAAATTTGCACGATCAGAAAGTAAAGGAGGGAACACATGGCCAAATATAAAGTCAAGTAGGTTGACTTTGTGATCCAAATACGATTTCTTAAAGTCTTGCTCTACTCTGACAATTTCTTTTCATTTAGCAATTCTGGATATGTACATGTAAATAGATACAGTTTAAATTATAGTTAATTTCCTTATAAGAAACTGATGACAAGAAAGAGGGACCTGGGCTCTGTTTCCCTAAACTAAAGTGACAGGTCTGGGCAAATCCCAAAATCTTCCAGGCCACGAAGAGATAGAAAACAGCCTTACTTGCTGCCATAAGGGTGTTTGCCAAGCTACACGTTAACAGCAAGTTCCACTGGGTTTATTAATGGCCCGAACTTGGAACATACTGGACTCAGTTTTATTGTTAGGCTGTTCACACATTCAATGTCATATTTCAGAGTAATCCAAAATACTATGCTTACGAAGACCAATGTGGTCTCCATAGTGGTTCACGTGGTAAGATCATCTCCCAAATGACATAAAGGTGTCTGTGTTTTTGTTTCATTTTTCTCCCAGGCATAACAAAGACAGCAAGTAGAAACCCAGAGTCAGTATCCACTGTTCTATCAGCCCAACTTGATTTTTACTTAAATCTTAAAATCAGAAATGAAAACTTCTAGGTTTCTTAAAATGTGAAGACAGAAGATAATTGGCCTCATTTCATATTTTAAGCTTAAACCAAGTTTCTGGTGTGAAGAGAAGTGTCTAATTTGCCTAGAAACTGCTGGGGCCAGACCACGGATCCCAAGACCCTGACTTGGAAAAGTATCAATTAGGTCAAAGCTAGAGTTAGAGGGAAATCAAGCAGTTCTTCATTAACAGCTAGGTGCCAATAGAAATGAAATATCAAAATGAAAATGAATCTAAAGGAAATTGTACGTCTACCAAAATCACTGGGAAAAAATGAACCATCTCCTAAATCATGTTGTCATTTTTTAATGCTTTGTTTTCCAAGAAGAATGAAAAATGGTCCACTGATATGAAAACTTGTCTTGGGAAATCCCAGCACCTGTGCTGCCTATCTTCTGCACATCAGCCCCTCTCTAAGTCAGACCCATCCTCTGCTAGTCCTGATGGACTGCAACACCTGACCGTAAGTACACAGGCTGCTGGCCACCCTGATGAGTGCCCTTAGCCAAGGGCAGCCACAACAGGAGGAAGAGAGACCAGGGCACTTCCTCCCTACATGCTGCCTGCTTTGGGATGGGCATCCTGGCACTGGGTGCAGCTCTGCCAAATGGGTTTTCTCCATGACTTTTCTCTCACTGACTTCATGCTGTCTTGCCTCTTCAAGTCTATGCATGATTTGTCTCCCTATGCTATTGCCTCTGTGGAGATTCCAACATCCCTTTGCACTTCCTTAACCTTTTTTAAACATGTAAGTTGATGTCTTGGTCACTTTCTCATCTCTGTGATAAAATACCCATTATCCGTGATGTAAAGGAGGAGAGGTTTATTTTGTCTCGCAGTTTTAATCCATGTAGGCAGGCTCGAAGGCAGAAAGGGCATGGTGGAAGGACCTGGCAGAGGACAGCTGCTTAACCCTCAACAGTCTGGAAGGAGAGAGTGAAAGGAAGAGCTGGAGAGAAGAATACACACTTCCAGGTCACACGCTGGTGGCCCAGTTCCAACCAAGACCCATCTTGTAATCACAAGTCAGCTATAGCACCACCACGATCCAGTATCCTTCCAAACATGGGAGAGTTTGGGGGATATTTTAGATCTAAACCATAACTGTAATATTTCCCTTCCCCAGTGGGAATTTGTGGTACAGCTCTCCTCCGAGCCTTGAGAGATAATGAAGCAGACTTGAAGCATAAAGTAGGTGGGCTGATTTATGAATAAGACCTCAATTTTCCATCCTTAGTCCTTGTTTTTTAATCTTGGAGAATTTTAACACCTGTGCTGGTTATTTTCTGCATACTCTTCAAAAATTCACTTAAATTACGGAAGAGAAGGAAGATGTTGACTATAGTTATTCATCCTACTTCACTCTTCTTACCCTTCTTTACTGAAATCTTCAGAATGCTTGCCATCACCTCCATCTGGTTATTTTGCTGTCATGACCACCACACTGAAAGCCAATTTTGCCCCAGAGCTGACCATGTGCACAAGGTGTTTGGTGCCAGTAGCACGAAGGGATTGGGATGGGGAAGTAGAGATAAGCCTTGTGTTGGCAGGTGTGTGCTAGGTACTGAGTTCGGAAGGATGGACTGCCCAAGTTTAGGAAAACGTGTGATGCAATATTTTTCTACCCGCTTTTATTTAAGTAAAATTTCAGACACAGAATGGAATAATATTGCTGCAGAAGGTGCAATTCATGCAATCCAATAGCTTCTCTTTACAGATATGAAAATTAAGGCTCCAAGAATTTAAACGGCTTTCCCACATTTGAAACACTACTTAGTGCAGAAGCAGGACTAAACCTTTAGTTCTAAATCTGCACAGATTTATGGCCCTGCTCAGAAAGACCTTGTTGCTGTCTCACTCTGGAGCCGTGGACGATGGAGTGGAAAAAACAATGTGCCAGAGTTTATGGAAAAATAATTTATATCGGTCAAAGAGATAAACAAGTAGGAGTTGATATTTATTTCACTCAATTATTGTATGTCAAATCTGTTACACGTTAGGCAATAAAAACCTTAGTTTCATGGTCTTTCTGTCATGTAAAATGCTTTCTCTTAACTAGAGTTTCAGTGACCCCAAACAAGAGGGAAGAAAAAAAGGGAAGGAGGGGAGGGGGAGGAAAACGCTCATTTATTTAAGACTGCACTTCCTGAGAAATCACAGAATGTCTACATCTTGCCTTCTCCATCATCTTGTCTGCCAAGTAGACCTTGTCACTCATCCGTGACGAGACATGCTGTGCTTCTTCGTGAGACCAGAAAGCTCCTGGCTCATTTAACATGGCCTCAAAATAAAAACCAAGTTTTCAATCATCCTTTCTCCTATATTGTGAAGAAGTGCATACACCAGCTGTGAGTCTTGCATTTATTTATGAAGACATCATGTCTATTTGCGGAAAATGTAGACCTACTTCCACTGTAGCACTTGTCCACTCGAAGTCAAAGCTTCATCATGTAGCTGTGCATGCCTGGGTTCTCGGCCGAATAGCCCGGATGCAAGCGCTGCTTTGAGGCATCTGCCACCCCTGCGCCTTAGAAAACTAAGAAGCCTGTCTGAGCATCACTAGGCTGTCCAGGTAGCTAAATGGAGATGACAGTAATAGAACCCACCTTTGGAAAACATTAAAATAAGATTTTTTAAAAAGTACAGCCTTTAACACAATTCCTGTAGCGTAACATTGTATGCAATAGAGGATAATTTTTATTAGTGGAAATAACTCTAACCACAACATTCCCCTCTTGTCACTTTTACATTTCCCAATTAACATGAAAAAAACCAAAGTTCTTCTTGTAGCAATTATATTTCATTAGCGATATGGTATCTTGCACAGAGAAGTAATTGTTGATGACATAAGGTAAACTTTCTGATTTCTAAGCAAGCAGCCATGGCAGCTGAAAGGTAGAGCTGCTTGTTTGGACTTAACACTTTTTTACTATATCAAAAAACAAAGAGCCATTGAAAATGCTATCCAGGAGGAAATCACCTTTGCCTGCTGAGTACCTATGGGAATTACTGTTTTATTTTTTTCCTGAAACTAATCTAGGGTTTAATTTCACCTTGTGTTGAAAATTGTAAAGAGGAACAAGAATACTATCTAATAAGGATAATAGTGGCCTAGAAGATGGAAGCATGTATGTATGGTACACAATTCTGACCTATATTCTTTCTCTGTTTGCATTCTATCCAGGTAATTGAATAAAAGTTTTGACAAGATTTTTTGGGTGTGTGTGTGTGTGTGTGAATGTTCTCTATAACCTTTTCATGCTTGCATCTCAAATAGACTACATAAAATTAATAGAAGTCTTCTTAATTTAAGATGAAAATTTTGACCATTGCAAAGATAATTTTTTATGTTATCATACAATTTTAGTGAATTAATTGCCTTTGAGGTACTCTTTCTTAAAAAATAAAAATAATTTCTTCAGTTGCTAATCATAGTAATTAATAAGGCCCATTTTGCAAACATCATAAAGAGTCTAAATTTCTTACTTCATTTTGATTTACGTTGATCACATTTTTTTGAGACAAGATCTTGCTATGTCACCCAGGCTGGCATCAAATTCTTGACTCAAGTGATTCTCATACCTCAGCTTCACAAGTAGCTGGAACTACAGGCATGTGTCCCTGAGCCCAACTAACAAGAACAATTTTAGTTTGAGCCCCTACAATAGAAATCATAGGTATAACCTAAGATCAGGTTATTCTTTTCCAGTGGGTCAAATTTCCAAATCCATCCATCATTCCCAAGACCTGTACAATTCTACTACTATATTTTCTCAATGCTAGTGTTATCCACTTTATATATAGTATGCCATCATATTGTACTTCTATTATGCCTTTATATATACAAAGTAAGTCAGAAATACTCTTCTCCATTGAAGAAAAGTATGAGATATGTATTGTTATTGTTGGTTTTGAATAAGAGTTAAACTTACAAATTTAGTTTGGCCAGTGGGGTTTGCTGGCTTTCAGAATTGTTCTCATTACTAATGCTATCAGCAGGGATTAGATTCAGATACCAACAGCAGATTATTCAAACAAGAGTGGCTTCATCACAAATTTATTTTGTCAAGCTATTAGGCAGAAGGCAGGCATTTCCTGGTTAGGATGTCTTACCCAAGATTGCTAACATTCTCTTTACCATCTTTTCATGAGTCAAAGATGGAGATCTTGGGATTATTTTCACTTCCCAGACAGTGGGAAGGAAAAAGAACAAAACAGAAAAATGCTGTATAAGAAATAATGCCCAATATATTTTCCTTATATCTTGTTTTTCACCTTTGTCTATGAGGAAGTCAGGAAAAGAAACTGCATGCAAAAACATATGGAAATATTACAGTGAATCCCATTAATTTATACAAATATGTATTCATAATTATAATTTTAAAAAGAAGAAAGAGAAGGCTAGAATTTTCATTAAATTAGAAACTACTATTTTTATTTCCTCATTTAATCTTTGTGTTATTTCTTCTATCCATGCACTCCAAAGACATTAGAATTCTACAAGAATTTGTAGTTATAAACATTTCCATAGTTTACCTAATTCTTACATCTTATTTTTTCCTGAAATCTACTGCCCATGTTTATAAGCTTACATTACCTTCAAAAACTTTAGAAAGAGAACAAAAATGGAACAATGAGTGGAGGAGGAGAAAGACCAAACTCATTGCTTAGTCACAAATGAAAAACAAACACAGCAGGGCCAAATGACAAGATAAATAATGTGTGCATATGGTGGAGAGATTAGTGATTAATATGAAAACAAAATAGTATTGCTCTACTAGAAAGCACCTAAACAGGCTTCAGAGTGTTGTAGAGAAAACTGTACCTGTTTGACTCTTTTGTCCCTTCGGCTTCTTCTGTTTTGACTTTGCATTCTATGTGTCTCAGTCTCTTTATGTTGCTATAAAAAAAATTTGAGACTAGGTGATTAAAGAACTGAAAGTTTTTCTCACACTTCTGGAGGTCAGGAAGTCCAATGCAAAGGTTCTGTCAGCTACAGTACCTGGTGAAAGATGTTCTCTGCTTCCAAGATGATCCTTGTTGTAGTACCTTCTGGACACTGGAGTGAATGTTATAGCCTCTCACTTGGAAACAGGAACAAGCAGAAAGGGCCTAAACTGGATTCCTCCAGCCCTTTTGTGAGGCACTAACTCACCAATTCACAAAAGTCCTCACCGATGAATATGACCACAGTGGGTATTAAATTCCAACAGAAACCTGAAGGAGACACATTTCAATCGTAGCAATATGTTTTGGATTTTTGTCTTTTGTGTGTAAAACCAGCTACAATTCCTAAGCTCTGTAGAATGATTTGATTTTTCTAAGGTTGGTAATATTCCAGCAAATGAGTACATGGCTATGTGAAAGCCAAAGCTAATTCTATGTTGTTTACAAAGCAAAAACAATAAAAATATTGAAGTAACTTCCAAGAGTCTGAGAAAAATAGCACACACTTAAAAATTCACTGTGAAGGGGTGGCTTATCTGGGATGTCAAGGAAAGATAGGAAATAGTGTGTTAGAATTAGGCACTCTGAACTATTGGGATGGGATTAAAGGTGACATATGATGTACTTGATTTAAATGAGGTTAAAAGCTATGTGTAATATTGAAACTGTGACAGGATAAACATTTTCCCTATGTAATAAGCTTTAGCTCTTAAAATCTGTAGCAAGCACAAAGACAAAAATTGCATAATGTTAAAAGGATAGTGACAGCTTAATACTCAACTTGATTGGCTCAGGAGCTGCTTGAGGATAAATAAAGCAGACCTCTGGGTGTGTCTAGGGGGATATGGAAGCATGGCTTTGGGGTCCACATCTGATCTCTGGCCTTGTCCCCACTGGCATTGTTCCCCTGTCCACTTTGCAGCCACCATTAACTGAGTATTTTTGCTCTACCATGTCCTTCCACCATGACGCTTCTTCATTAGAGACAGACTACCTTGGACAAAAGTCTCTGAAACTGGGACCCAAGTAAACCTCTCTTCCTTTAAGTTGTGGGTGTCAGGTGATGTTCTGGCCATGGGAATGCTGACCAACATAAAAATTGGTATCAGAGAAATGGGAGCACTGCTGTGATTGTACCTGGCCACATGTTCAGAAGCCCTTGGAATTGGTGTCCCTCACCATTTCTTTTCCACTCTACTCTGGAAGTCCTAGATAATGAAATAGATAAGAAAATGAAAGGCACATAGAATATAAAGGAAGAAATAAAATGCATTTATTCACAGAAGATGTAGTTGTTGATGTGAAAAATCTGAAAGAATTGGCATTTAATACCTCTAAAACTAACAAGCTAGTATTGCAAAGTTGCACAGTACAAATTTAAGGTGCAAAATTTATTTTCCTATGTGACAGCAAAGAACAAATGGAATTTGAAGCAAAACTACGTGATCATTTACATCAGCATTTCCCAAAATCAAGTAGGTATAAATCTAACACAATATGTACAGGACATATAGAAGGAAACTGCAATGATATAAAAAAGAGCTAAATAAATGAAGAAATGTTCCATGTTCACAAACAGAAAAATTCATAGTTGTCAAGATGTCATTTCTTCACAGTATGATCTATAGGTTCAACACAATCTCAATCAATGTATGATCGAATAATTTTGTGGATTTTGAGAAACTGATATTAGAGTTCACATGGAGAAGCAAAACATCCAGCCAACTCAATATTGAGGAAGACTAAGGGTGGGAGGACTGACATTAACTGACTTCAAGACTACTGAAATACTAAAGTACTGAAAAAGGAGATTAAAGAGGATCTCAGAAAATGGAAAGATAGTCCCTGATCCTGGATAGGCAGAACCAGTATGATTGAAATGGCTACACTTCCTTAGCTGTTACATAGATTTAATGCAATTCTAATCAAAATACTAAAAGCACTCCTTACAGAACTAGAGAAGTCACTCTTAACATTCATATAAAATCAAAACAGACCTAGATAGCAAAAGCTATTCTGTGCAACAAGGGCAAGCCAGGGGGCATCACAATCCCAGACTTCAAGTTATACTACAAAGCTTCCATGATAAAAACAGCACAGTACTGGGGGAAAAAAAAAAGACTCATGGAACAATAGAACAAAGTAGAAGATGCAGAAACAACTCCGAGCACACTCAGTTATGTTACCACTGACAAAGGGGCTAAATCCCTTCACTGGAGGAAAGATAGCCTCTTTAACAAACGATTCTGGGAAAACTGAACTTAGACCCTTATCTTTTAACATGAACTAACCTAAAGTCAACTGGATCAAAGACCTAAACATTAGAAAAGAAGCAATCTGTTGCAAGACAAAAAAGGTAAAACTCTTAAAGACATAGGTGTAGTAAAAGACTTTGTGAATAAAACTACAGTTGAACAAGTAATAATACTAAGAATCAACAGATGGGATCACATCAGGTTAAAAAGTTTCTGCACAGCAAACAAAATCACCAATAGAGTAAAGAGACAGCCTATAGAGTGGGAAAAAAATTGCCTCCTACTCCTCAGACAAAGGATTAACATTGAGAATAAAGAACTAAAAAAAGAGCTATACTCACCAAATTTAAAGATCCAATTAAAAATCGACATCTGAGATGAATAGACATTTCTCAGATGAAGAACTCAAATGGCCAATAAATACATGAAAAAATATTCAACATTGCTGACAATTTGAGAATTGCAAATTAAACAGCACTGAGATTCCATTTCACTCCCCAAAGAATAGCTACCATCAACAAATTAACCAATAAAGAATGCTGGCAAGGATGTGGGGAGAAAGGAACCCTTCATTACTGGTGGGACTGTAAACTAGTAACCACTATGGAAATCATAGGTGGAGATTGTTTTAAAGAACTACAACCAGAAATTCCATTTGACCTAGCAATTCCCCTTCTAGGTATCTTCCAAAAAGAGCTAAAGACATCATATTACAGTGATGCATGCATGCCTATATTTATAGCGCCATAATTCATGATAGCTAAATCTTGGAAACAACCTATATGTGCATCCACAGGTGAGTGGATAAAGAAAATGTGCTATTTGTACATAATGGAGTGCTACTCTTCCATAAAGGAGGATATTATCTTGAGTTATATATAAGAAAATGAATGCACTTTGAAATCATAGTGTTAAGAGAATTAACCCAGGTAAAAACACTTAAAATTTTGCATGTTTTTTCTTATATGAAAAAGTCAATATATTACATATATATGTTATATTACATATATTACATATATATGTATTATATATTACAATATATTACATATATGTTATGTATAACATATAAATATGTTATATATTTGACAAATAATAGGAAAACAGAGGTGGTGGGGAGAGAGAGTGAGAGAAGGGGGAAAAAGTATGGTAATCCAGCTCAGAAAGTATCTAAGTGTACTTTGACAGTATAATTGTCTTACATGTTTCATATCTTCTTTGGTCTATTTTTCTGGTTTTCAATCTGTATATATGATAATTAACTTTATAAATCCATTGGATGCTGGAATAAAAGGGGAAAAATAATTGAAGTGTGTTACATATGTGTACCAATTCCCTACAGTGAATGTGATCCTTATGTATTGCAAACGTATACTAGTAAAAGTAAAAAAAAAAAAAAAAAAACAACTAGAATAATAAAGAAAGGATAGTATTGGCCAAAAAATAGCCAAAAAGACTCAGAAATAAAAAGAATTTAAATTAGCCTGTTGAAGAAACATTTACAATCTCGCATTCACTGAAATACCTTCATAAGATATGTGACCAACCTAAATGTCCATTACCTAGTTAACAAATAAAGAAACATTGGACATGTACCCAAAAGAATGCTAGTCAGCCTTCAAAAAGAGGGAAATTGTATCATTTGTGAGAATATAATAAACTTGGAGGACTTTATGAACAGAAGGGCACAAAAAGACAAACATTTCAATATATAGTTTAGTGCTCATTAATTTTATAAAATACTGGATTTCAATGTGGTGTTATCGTACATGTAACATATTTTGATCACGTGCATGTCCCTCCTACTCTCCTTAATCTCCTCCTCCTGTCTAATCTCAGCCTCTGCCTGCTTTCCTGCTGTCAGAAAGGAAAATACCTCATGCTCTCCCTTACGGGTAGAAACTACCCACATCAAATACCTAGGGGCTGAGAGACAGTGACGATTACAAGGGCTGCAGGGTGTGGTCAAGGGATATAACGTTCCAATTAGACGGGGAAGCAACTTCTCCATCTAGGAGGTGATGGGTACACTGCTGTGATGGTTTGTGGCCCCCAAACTTCCTGTGTTGGAAGCCTGATGCCAAGGCGACATTATGAACAGGCCTCTTCTCACACCTGGGTCTCTGATTGCCAAGCGCAGCTCCACCCCCGATTCTCTTTGCCTCTACCATGATGCCATGTTCTATGGTGAGATACAGCCCAGTGGGTCTGTCTGTGCCAAGCAGGTACTGTGATCTGTGTATTACATCTCCAAAAGTGTGAATTCAATGAGCCTCTTTTCTCTAGAAAATGTCCAGCCTCAAACACTATGGTATAGTAACAGAAAGTAGAGTGAGATGGTTAATCAGTTTTATTCTATCATTCCACATTGCAGACTTATCATAGTATCACCTACACATGGTCACTATGCAAAAATCAATTAACTTTAAAAATCACAACAGTAGAAGAGGGGTATAAATACACACTAATATAGTGTTTCAGATCTGTGACACCCCCTTGGGCAGGCCGGAGGGAGTTAGCCCAGCTGAGAGCGCCCAGCCCCATAGGTCAATGGAGAAAAAATTCTGATGGCTGAATCTTGCTCGAGTTTCTCAGTATAACTAGCACCTCGCTGAGTCTTGAAATCCAGTTTTGTCACCTGAGCCGTGTGGCTGTCTCTCTTCAAACTGAGATCAGGGCTGCTGGCTGACATGGTCTGCGTGCTTTCTGATTTTTAATCCATTGAGTTGAGCGCAGTTTCCCTGTGGCACTCCTCACTCCCTTTCAAAAGGTACTGAGAAGGGCTAGGGATTTAGCTCAGCGGCAAAGCACCTGCCTGGCAAACGCACGGTCGTGAGTTTGGTTCCTGGTACCGGAGAAAAACAAAACAAACAAACAAACAAAAAGGTACTGAGAAGAGTGCTGGACTCTTTTTGTGTTGGTGACACCGCTGAACCCACTAGAATATTCTCAGTAATTAGACTGGTGGGGAGGCCTGGAATCTGTTTCCAGTGCTGGGCCACTAGGGGCTGATTAAGCCATTCCCCAAAGCAGTTAGGATGTGGCCCAAGAAGTGTGAGCTGTGGCGAGCTGTGTCTCTACACTGGCACACGAGAGGGAAATCTTTCTTTCAAGAATACAGAAAATACACATCCAGAAATGAATGCGGGGCACCCCACTAGGACTGCAGTTAAATAGGTCTGCTATAGACTTCCAGAACTAGGGCAGTAGTAGTTGGCTCAGCCACAATCACACATTGGAAAGAAAGACTACCTCGCTTGCTGTACAGCTTCTCTCCCCTTTCCGTGAAGAGGATTAAAAGACACTACTTCTCTTCAGCACCATATGAATCAGGGCCTTTCTAGCAGCAGAAAATGACACAGCTTCTAATGACTTTCAGGATGCTTGGGGCTTATATCTGGCTCCACAACTCAAAGTTCTATGTCGACCACACAGTTTTTGCCATTGTCCAGTGACTGTGTGCAAGTGGTTTGCCAAGTTCTCGCTCAGCAACTCAGGGTGGACTGCTTTGTATTCTGGTTCATCTCAGCCTGTGGAATGAGCCTTATAAAATCGACATGGCTGAGACCTGTGGTTGCCTCTGAAACGATTTCATCCAACAGTGAAATATTTGGATTGGCCAACATGGGTTACCAGCTGGCTAAACACTGGCGAGTTTTGGTGTACTGAAATGCCGTCATTAGTAGAGGTTGGCAGACAGTTCGCGGAGATACCAACCACTACCACAGGACGTCGTCCAGCGAATAATGGAAAATATTGTTAGAGTGGAGGTCCACTCTAACAATATTTATAAAGTGCTTTTCAATTGCAAATGGATTTTATGAAAAGTCATTTTTCTCCTTTTAAAAAGTTTAGTTGTATATCCAATACCATGATTCCCTGATATAAAAGTAAATTATTCTTCTGTGGAAACAATGGTGGTTTGTTAGGGGCCCCAGACCAAATTTCCCAAGAGACATGGCATTGTTATTACTTCAGTCATTGACCTGAGGCTCAGAAAATGTATTCGTGGCAGCAGTCTTTATTCTTTTTACATGTTAGCAGTTTCCCATGACGAGTCTTTCAGGTTACAAAAAAATGTACATTGAGATTTCTGTTTGTTTTTCCTAAAGCTCCCCATAAAATGTCAGTGATTTTGAGGAGGTTCTCCTTGAACTGAGCTCCTCAGGTCGGAGATTTACCAGGTTGATTTAGGAGTTTGAAATCCTGGAGTGTTTCCATAAAATGAGGATTTACAGTTCATAAATATAATGACAAAAGTGTGAAGATACACTTGTGTTCTTGAAAAACTATTAGAACAAAGACACTTTTCATAAAAAGTTCAAGAGCTGCCATTTCCTTCAGACAGAAGTCTATCCTGGCTATGTCAAGTGGCTTTTTTTATTGTCGTTTGTTTAAAATGGTGTCTCTCTTGCTTTTCTGGGAAGTCACTTCCTCCTGAAAGGAACATAATTGGAGAGAGAAATTATACACTGGGACATTTAACCCATGACAAGCAGAAAGAATGGCAGGAAAGCTTGTTGAAGCAGAGCATATTTTTTCTGTTTGCCCCAGTGCAGACTGGGATTAGCTAGCAGATTGCTTGTCTGGTTCTTATATTTATTTGCAGATTGGTAGCCGTATTCCTTCTTGCATATAGTGGTAAATGATCTTTTTATTAATTGATGTTAAATTATCTGCTATGACTAATGGTTTGGTGAAAGAAAAACGTCATGCTCTGACCTGACACAACATCAAGGGGAACAATAACGAAATTGTGTCTTAGTGGACCTTACAAGTAGATGATAGAAGTGGTGTGAGGTCACAAGTGATGCAGCTCTGCTGGGCTGAAAAACAGCAGGGACTCTGAGTCTGGGGAAAACCTCTGGACTTTCTTGCAGTTGGGTTGTGAGTTGAACTGACATGATTTCCAAGCTTAGATTGAATGTTGGAGCTTACCTTGAGGTTATACAAGGGGCAGACTTCCAGATTTGCTTACTTTATCTGTTTGTAGAAAGGCAGAATTGTGGACTGCTCTGCTCTAAGTCACTTCTGTAAAAGCTGAGTGACCCTGAAGGAGAGATAGAGGGCTGTGCCAATCCTCCACCAAATTCCCTTGATGGGAGTGCTTGGTTACAGGCAGAAGAAATAGCTTGATATCACAGAAATAACACTAACCTGCGAATCAGAGGTCTGGGCTTCGGGACTGACAGTGGTTTGAGACAAAAAGTTCTGTTTGTATTTGTACTGGTCAGACAAGTGTAAACCAGGGCTATTTTGGGAAAAATGAAATGGATAGTCATTATTCTACTTACTTATTATGTGTTTGGGCAAAATATTACTGTCAGGGAATATTGAAGGAGACAAAATAAGTTAAGGTAGTTTTGATAGTTTGTTCTTTTAAATGAATTGCTTTTAAAAAGAAGCAGGACACAATGTGAAGAAGAGATTTATGTAAGGAAGTATCAGGGGCACATTATAGACCCCAAAAGTATAGCTATGAAAGCCCGCATTATGTGTACTTGGAATTTAACCTGAAATATAAAGTTCTGACATTTTGGGTAATTAACTTTGGTGGTAAATTGTTGCATATCTGAAGACGAAAGTTCAAGAACTCTTGGTCCTTCTCCTGTCATAATTTGATGATTTTTGGCCTAATTCTTCTGACCAGCCTCAGGCCTTCCACCCTATTGTTTTTGCAGGATTAGAAAGACTCTAGATACTTTTTGTGGAAGCCTCGCTATCCTGGTGAGGACTGTCTTCATGGTCCCTGGAATCCAAACCCTTCCAGGCATCTGCTCAGTCTACTGGTCACGGTTCTGAATTAAGCAACTGGAGGGCAGTCATTAACAAACACCTTCTGTTGGCTTATAAATTGTGACCGAGAGGTTTCAGCTGGCAGTTTGAGGTGATATAAGACACTTAACTTGAAGAGATTTAACTCAAAGACACTATCATGTGAACATTACACATGCATGTTAGTTAAATAATACTAATGTAAGCTCCACCGGCAAGTGGACACAGAATGACTCTTTTTCCAAGAAGAAACTTGTGCCTGAGATTTCCTCTAAATCATCCAACATACTTTTGGGAATGTAAAGTAAGAAGCATGGCTTGCGTGGCAAAGCTTTGCTGTCAAGTTGATCTGGGTGCTGGGAGGCTGCTGTCCATCCTTAATGTGGATTTTCTCACAAAGCTGGCATAGATGGAGACCAATGCTTTTTTCTTGATGGGGAAACATGAGAGAAAGTAAAAGTTTCTTTTCTTGCTTTCACTTTGGGACACTGGAAGAACACAAATGTCACCTAGGTCCTGGAAGAGAGAGCCTGAATCCCAGGACACCCATGTACCAGCCAGCAAGTTAACGTGAGTAAGAAATATACTTCACTTTGTGAAGATTTGAGGATTTTCTCTTAAAGACGCTAAGGCAAGATTAACTGGCATAGCCAGATGTTGGAAATTTATTAATAATTTTTTAAGAAAATACTCAAGATATAATATTACTACATTTAATGAAAACTAAAGATGAGAGCATACAAACTAGAATATAAGGCCAAGATCAATGGAAGTTGAGACTAGAAATATTCAGACTACACACAGTTATTAAGTTGTGCCACAAATTTGGCTCTTGTCTTCCTGGAAGCCAAAGAAACACAGAAAACATTTTTTAAAATTTATATGATTTATGAAACACATAAAAGATTCCTTGGTACTACAGTGTGAAAAAAATTCATTTTATGGGATGTCGTGTAAGGAACATTTAGTAATACAGTGAGCAATGCCCTCAGTCTCATCTCAGTAAATATAGATAGTAAAGTTCATGAAGATATTTCTCCAAAACTATTGGCATCCACCACATGGTAACTTGTCAGTGTGACTATGGTAATGGTGGATAGACATAGAGATACAAAGGTCAATACCCTGAGCTAGAGAAACTCAGTTTCTAGTGGAAATATGTTACAGAGAAATTAACAAGACGCAGTCATAATTACAGTCCTGTGGGTGTTAATAGTATGTTCTGATCCATTCTGCAAAGCTATCCTTTCTTTCCTGAATGTTTCAAATAATAACCATCTTATTTTTCTTGGTTTTGTTATTTTATTTTAATACCATATTTTTCAAGATAAAAGTATTAGACTGGCCATATGAGTTACTTTTAATGCATTAATCCCATTTCTGAGTGCTACAGCTGGAAACAGCTCAGGAGGAACATGCACGGGGCAGTGGGAGAGGCTGCAGAAGAAGCAAGGTCTTCGGGTCACGTCTCCCTGAGTTGAATTAAATTTTCAAAAACTTAACCTGACACATAAGCATGCATAGAGGTTACTGAACATGATCACTCTTCATAAATAGATGTAATTAGCTGTATATTCTACAGCTCTATTTTTAATATTTCTCCTTTCTTGGGTAATCCTCTAGGATGTACTAGAATTATCAACATCTATTTTTCCCTTTATACATGCATAGTTTGTTATTTTCATGCACTTTACATTGCCAGTTATACTTGGATACAATATGAAAAGACCTATCCTTAAGTAGAGAATTTCTAAGATTTGAGGGCATGTCAGAAAAAGTCATATATGTGTCAACCACTCCTCCGTCCTCAGACTCATAAACAAGCTCCTCATCACCCCTATGTTTACTGCCAGGGATGTCTCGGATATGCAGTCCCCTCCTGCCTCATCTTGTTGTTCTCCACTGCCCCACTTCACCAAATCTGGTAAACCCAGTGCTAAATTCTTGAGAATACTTACAGCACTTCTTGTTAGAATATATTTAGACAAGAAGACAATGACAAGAAATTTGTAGAGTGAGATATTTTCAACCTAGAATTATGTACGTGCCCCCTGACAATGTTTTAAAAACGAAGGCAACATAAAGATTATTTTTCCAGACCCACTAAACTGAGAGAGAATTCACAGCCAAAATATCTGGTCTATAGGGAATGCTAAAGGAAATATTTTCTAGCAGAAATAAAATGTCTACAAATGGAAACCTGAATTACCACAGAGGAGTAAAGAACAGCAAAAGTGCTATCCATGTATGAATTAAAAATATTTTCCTCTCATTTTCAATCTCATTAAAAGTTAATATCTCTTTTAAAGAAAAAACAACAATCTGTTGCATGGTTTTAACATAGGGTTGTAACATAGGGTTATAACATAGAGTTGTAACATAGGGTTATAACAGAGTTATAACATAGGGTTATAACATAGGGTTATAACACACGGTTGAAGTGTTGCCAATTATAGCACAACAGACACAAGGGGAAAAATGGAAATTTAAAGTGTGATTGACAAACATGGTAAATGTTTAAATAAATTTTGTTACAGTAAAAGACCTTTTTCCACGAATCCCCCTCAAATACTCCCTGTCACTTCAAACACACATCGCATCATCTTTGCCCCTTTCTGAAGTGGCTCCGGAAGTCCTTCCTCCTGAGTGTCTTCAGTTGTGCTGTCCTGGTTGTCTCAATGTCTGGGATCAATTCAAAATGTTTCCCATTTGTGGTAATTCTGATTTAAGGGAACAGTCAGAATTCACATGGTGCCAGATCTGGTCAATAAGGTGGATAAGGACACAGTGTCATGTCTTCATGAGCTGCCTTTTAACAGGATGGCTCGGAGCTAAAGCGTTCACCATATTTTTGATCACACCTCATAAAGACACTTCTGAAAAATAATTTCCAGAACTGCTTTTAAAAGTAGCAAGAATGATGGGATAAGTGCATAAGTGGATAAATTTGAAGGGAGAGGGAGTGTTTTGATGGGTAGTCGTACCAATGTGACTCTCAGCGTAACAAAGTTTTTAAAAAGTTTTTGACATTCACCGTATTTTCGATCATTCCACATACAGCCAGCCCTCCAGGCCTGTGTATCCATGAATTCCACATCTGCAAGTTCAACCAAAGATAGGTAGAAAATAATAAGAAAAATATGATCCTTGTACTGAATGTGCCTATATTTTGTTCTTTATTCTTTAAATCACACAGTGTGACAACTATTTATATAGGTTTATATTATGTGTTATAAGTAATCTATAGATAATTTAAACTTATACAGGAGAATGTAGGTAGGTTATACTCAAATACTATATCATATACTATATCATATCAATACTATATTAAATACTATATCATTTATATATTGGACTTGGAGATTTGTGGATTTCAACATAGAGGAAAGCCCATAGATACTGAGAGATGACTAGACTTCTGGATGTTTTTGATAATATAAATAAGTGATGCAATATTATCAGAAAGGAGACTATCATGTGTTAAAGATGAACACTGTAAGTATTAAAGCAATCACCAAAACAATTCAAAAAACAGCTGTGACTAAAAAATGAGATGTCACATAAATATTCAGTGCAAAGGAAAATGGAGAAAGAGGAAAAAGTGAACAAAGAATTTATGAGATAAATATATAGGAAGATAGATAGTAGGTTAAACCCAACTACATTGTTTAGTTATATTAAATGAAAATGGTCCAGGGCAGAAATTGTCACTTTGGATTAAAAGCAAGACCTTTAATACGCTGTCTAAAAGAATCTTACTTTACAAGTAAAGATACGGGTAGTTTAAAAATAAAAGAATGAAAAAAAATTAAAAGTAATTAAAATTTTGAAAATAATAATTTAAAAAACCTGAAATGGATCTATTAGAGTTGTGCAAGAAGATTTAAAAACAAGAACTATTACCAAAGTTAAACAGGGACATTTCATAAAAACAAACAGACTAAATCATCAAGAATAAATAATAATCATGAGTGTATGTACAACTAATGAAAGAACATCAAATTTCATCAACCAAAACTTGATACTACTGAATAAAGAAATAAACAAATCCTAATTATAATTGGAAGTTTCAACACTCCTTTCTTACTTGATAGAACAAAAACAAAAATTCAGCAAGGTAGGAGAAAACATAAACAAAACTTTCAACCATTTTGGCCTAATTGACATTTATGGAATACTCCACCCAGTGAAAGAACACACACATTCTTTTTCAGTACACATGAGAATTTCATCAGGCTATACCACATGCTGATTCATTAACCAAGTCTCAGGAAGCTTTGGAAGAAAAATAATGCAAAATATGTTTGTGACTACAATAGAGTTAAGCATATAAGTCCTCAAATAGACATGAAGCAATACATTTTTAAATAACCCAGGGGTCAAGAATTAGCCACAGAAATTTTATGACTCAATAACAATGCAAACTTAACATATCAAAACATGCTTAATATAGCTAAAGAGTTAAATTATTTCATTAGAAAAGAAAAAAATTAAATCAGTGAGGTAAGCTTTCATTTTCAAATACCATAAAAAAGAGCAAACTAAAATAAGCTGAAGGAGGGAAATAATATATGAAGTATAAACCATAAAATCTGATACTTAATATGTCAATAAAGTAAATTCCAAGCCAAAACTGATCAGTAGAACCAAAGAAAATAAACCAGACTGATAACAAAAAAAGATTGCACTAATTGTCAATAGCAGGAATGAAAGAGGGAATATCATCCCAGATCCTTAGAATTTTATTAAAATCCTACTAAAGAAATAAATGAAATAATTTATGCCAATAAAGTTGATACCTTAGACAAACCAACTTCTTAAAACATGGCATCTGAGCTCACTCAAGAAGAAAGAGATACCCTAAATAGTCCCACAATCTGCAAATAAATGAATTACACAGGTAACTTCCACACACAAACATACTGAAGCTTTCCAAGCCAGAAGGCTTCAGTGATAAATTCTACAAAACAGTTAATTAAGAAATAGCTCCATAAGAGAGTATTTCCTAACTCTCTTTATGGGACTAGAATTACTCTGATAGTAAAGAAAACATCAATGCAGGGGAGACATGCAAGACAGGGGGAAGGAATCCCTATAGATCATCATCCTTCTGAACATTAAAAACTAAATACTAAAAATACAGTAAAACAAAAACAAAACAGGAAATTAGGTCTTCAAGTATATAAAAATTGCAGTAGATCATAACCAAAATGTCTTTAAGCCAGGAGTGCGGGGTATGTATTTATATTAGTAAATCAATCAATTTAGTCTACCATCTGTATATATAATCTCAGTAGACACAAAAAAACATTGGAAAGAATTCAACACTCAATCACTATAAAAATTTTTAGCAAATTAGGTTAGAGGGGAACTTAATCAGATGAAAAGCATCTACAAAGAAAGAACAATAATAACAATAAACCAAAGCAAGCCAAATAGACAAACACCCTTGAGATACATATATTCAGTGACAACAGCCTGAATTCCCTTCTCCTCAGATCAGAAACAAAGCAAGAATATGTAGGGTCATCACTCATGATCAAGGACCAATGAGAACCTGAGGAATTTATGGAGAAATGAGTGAGCTATATCTATACAGAATTTGAAAAGGAAGGGGCAATCTCCTTTTGTTCATAAACAATAAAAAACTGCCTATGTTTATAGCAGCATGATTCATAATAGCTAAATCTTTGAAGCAGCCTGTGTGCCTATTAACAGATGAAAGGATTAAGAAAATCCTTTCTTACGTATATCTTGGTTAATCCTTGGTTACATATATCTAGTGAAGTAACATTCTGCCCAAAAGAAGGATAAATGTGAGTCATTTGTAGAAAAATGATGTACCTTTAGGTCATAATATTAAATTAAATAAATCAGATACACAAGCTTAAGTTTTGCATGGTTTTCCTTATATGAGAAACTCAAAATATAAAAGAGAGCAAAATAAAAGATAGGTGATAGGAAGTAGGGAGATAGATGTTTGGCTATAATAAGAGGGAATCAAGAAAGGGAGGGCGGGGTGATGGTAGGGAGAGGAATGGGATGAGCAGTTATGTGTTATGTACATGGACCAACTCACTACTGTGAATGTGAACATTGTGTACCACAAATGTACTGAAAAAAAAAAGAAATAAGATGTGTCATGTATGTGTACAAATTACCTAAGATGAGTGTGTTCATGATGTACCACAAACATGTACTAATGCAATTCTTAAAAATTAAAAGTAAAATAAATCTCTCAAAATGAAGGAACAGAAAAAGCTCTTAAAATAAATGTATTTAACACAGTCAAAAATATAATATACAAAATTCAATAAATTTTTACAAGAAAACCACAAACAACTAGAGACTGAAAATCTAAAACCATGTAAACATCATTAAGCTTTGAAACAGTGATACATATGCACAAAACTGCATACTGAAAATTAAACTGAATGATGAAAGAAAAAGTGAAAACACAAATAACAGAAGTATACTGACCTTGGAGTATACTGAACTGCAGATCAGAAAGATTAAATGAATTTAGATATCAGTGCTCCCTAGTTTGATGTATAAATTTATTTTTATTACAGTAAAAATCTCAGCATTCATGCGTGTGATGTTGAGAAGCTGTTTCTAAAATGGAAGTGGAAATGTAGGTAATACATATACCAAAAGTAATTTTTAAAAAGAATGACAAACTCGAGAGGTTTACATTATTTTTTCTACAGATTCCACCAAGTTACAGTAATAGGCCCACTGCAGTGTTGGTGTAAGCATGCTGACGTGTGGCCCTGCTCCCGCCTGCCGTGAGGCTCCTCCCTCCCCCTCCTGCTCCTGTGATCATGCCCCTGCCAGGCGGTGACCCACTCAGGGGCCTCTCCAGAGCCAGCATTGTGCTCTTCGGATTTTTAGCTGTGAAAATTGTGAGGTATGATGAGCTCTTTTCTTTATAAATTACCCAGCCCCAGGAATTTTATCACAGTGGTGGAAAATGAACAAGCACATGCCATTTACCTACAGTTCTATGAATGGCAGAGCTACAGGGATGGAAAACAAATCAGCCAGTTCCAGGGGTGGAGGAGTGGAGAGGATTTTTTAAGGGAAGGGGGTGAATTTTACTATATGTACATTATACCTCAATGAAACTGATTTTTGAAAAATCGGGAGAAATGGCTAATTCCAGCTCCATGCAAGAAAAAGTGCAGAATGAGCCGACAATATCTTCTGTGCCAGGAGTCAAAAAATGTTCAAACAGTGATGGGGGATTTGAAGAGGAAAGGGGCATTTTGAAGGGACTCCCACTGAGTTGATCACAGACAATTTCAGCATCAGAATAAATAATGATATAATGGATGAAGCATGAATAAGTCCAGCAGGGTGTGGTGGTGCACGCCTGTAATCCCAGCCATCTGGGAGAGTTGGGCAGGAAGATGGAGCCCAGCCTGGGCAAGTGAGTGACCTGGCAATGTCCGGTCTCAAAAATTAAAATTAACAGAAGGACTGGAGAAGTAGCTCAGTGTGGAAGGCCTGAGCTCAATCCCCAGGACTTCTGAAAATTTATATAAAAAAAAGAACGAATGGATACACACTGTGAAAAATACACCAGTGAAAACATAAATCAGTGGGAACAAAACCAAAACTCTTCCTTGATAGCCAAATGTTATCAAATATAGAAAAAATGATGACAATAGAAAATCAACAATGGATGGTAAAACTGGTAGGTTCACAATTTACAACAAGCAGTCTTTTTAGATGGTCTCCAAATGTCCCTGTCCCCCAGTTTTTAAGTGATCACAGGCAGCATGTGAGACAGAAGAGAGTTAGCAGCACAGGCTGGGAGACAGGGAGAGTCTCGGAGATGTGCTTGGGAGGTTGCAAGGAATTAACCGAGCAGAGGAGGTTCAGGGGGTTTGTGGGCAGAAGGTGTGCCGTGTACAGAGGAAGGGGGATACACAGACCGAGTGTTCAGGGAAATACTCGTAGTTTGTTATGAATGAATGGGTAGACGTGAGGAAAAGGTGTGAAATATGAGCTCCAAGCAGAGCTAGGGTGAAATGAAGACCCACCCATGTTTTAAAGATATCTCTCTGTATTCTGAGTGTGACAATTTTGGACAATACTCAGGTAGATTTGCTCTTCAAGATGGAAGAGTCTGCAGCGCAGGAGCTCGCTCTAGGGTTGGAAATAGAAGTAGTTCGGAGATAGTTTGAATGCATCACAGTGCTTAGTTGCTGAGCAGTATGCATAAGAGAGCTAGTTACCCCATGTCTGCGTTTATGGTTCATCATCAGGAAAAGCAAGGAACTCCTGCTAGCTGATCTCCTGGCTTTTTTGTTTAACTCACTCATACTGTAGATGCTTGTTCAGGATTCAGATATTTTATATTAATAGAAAACAAAGTTAAATGTGTTTCGACTGTAGTACAATGTGGCAGGAGCTGCAGCTGGCTTTGACTTATTTTCAAAGAAGGCAGAGGCAAGGGTTTGAAACATATTTGGAATAATTCTAACAGTCTGCAATCATGTGGGACTTCAAGGCTTGAAAGCAACAGAAGAAATGAGGCTGCTATTTGTTAGGATCACCGGACCACATGGCTTCATTTACATCGCTGCACTGGGCTGAGGTTAAAAGTTGATTCTTCAGACAAAACAGGTGACTTCGATGCTGTCTCAGATCCAGTGTGCACAAGATACCCTCACACAGACTATTTCTGGTTCCTGCAAGGAAAGGAGTTATTCATCTACTTGAAAGTGTTTATATACACGTCGTTTGTGTGCTTTTCCTAAATCCATTTTGCTCAGCAAAGAGCTAGTGAATGCGCTGTGTGTAAACACTGCCGGGGGAGGGAAGGAGAAAGCAACTACAAGGAACGTACAGACTCACAAGGCTCAACGTGGAAGACATTCCACATTTTACCTTAAGGCAAAACAGCCTTGGTGTTGGGTGGGGGAGGAAAAAGGAAATCTGAGCTCATTGTGCTCCACTGCAGACACCAAAGGCACGTCAGTTTTCCAGATTTGGGTTGTAATGGTGGAGGACCTTTGAGGGAAAGGTGTACTAAGCATTGGAGCTTAGTCTTCAGCTAAAAGATTATTGTAGGAGATACAAATTTTCGTGAGGATTGATATTGGGGGGCAGGAAAAATTCCATTTCCCTCCATCCCCTTCATGAGGGAAAGAAGAAGAAGTTTCTAGAATGATGGGTGGTGGTGTGTTGAGGCTTGTGAGCTGTCTGGTAGGGGCTGTGTGTGTAGCAAGAAGGGTCCCCAGAAAGTAAGACACCATGCATTCAACAGTGACTAAAGTAATCCTTGCTCTATGCCAGGCTCTGGAAAAGTGACTTACAGATATGGATTCAGTGTTTTCAATAAGCACGTAAAAAGCCTTAGTATGCCCTAAAACTCGAGACAAAGAGAGTTTAAGTAATTCACCACAATCACTTTTTTCCTCTTTCATTTTTTTGAAAGGTCTCAGAAGTGAAATAGACTAAAGCACAGCAAAGAAGGCAAGAGCAGCTCCTGACACATTAGCCGTTCCATCCTAGAGAGTGCGGTCCCAAGCTTGGGACTGGGAGCCTCCCATGCCTCCTTCCCCCTGTGTGCCCACTCTTCAGTTTCTGCTGTTCACTCCGGAAGTCCCTCTAAGTTCGGTTCTTACACCTGGGCGGGTGGGTCCGTACCCTGGGTCTCAAACCTCAGGGGTTCTATGCTTTGGAAAGACTGCCTCATTCTTTCCTAAGTCTCCCTCTGATCCTGGAGCTGGATGAGTGTTAGTTGTTCCTGGGGGTGTCCATCCAAGGGCTGGTAGAGATCCTATGTGATACTTGACCCCATTTATCCCTATGGGCACTCTCTGACCGTCACCATTTGCACAAGCCAGCAGAAGTCTGGATGTATTGCTGGACTTGCGCATACGGGGTCACCTTGAAAGCTATTGCTCCTGCTGGTCAGCTTGATATTTCTTTCACGAGACTGCAGAGAATTAGTCTATAAGAATGATGCTGATGAACCGACTTGGAGTCGTACTACCATGGACCACGCAGGGTGAATTCTATGCTCTGGTCCTTTGGCAGTTACGTATGCCAGCGACACACTGGCTTTGCACATTCATGTTCTGCTTATGGTGCTGTGGTGGGAATGATGGCCAATGTCATTGACCCTGTGTGTCCCCCAGTGCTAGAACCAAGTGTGATCATTCCACCTGTCCAGTTTGGCACCCCATGCCATGTCTGGGATGGCCATGGCTGGCACATCTGAGGGCTTTCAAGATTATTGTTGCATAGTGCCAGTGGCCTTTATGACTGATACCCTCTCTTGTTTCAAATCCATCATTGTGTCAGTCTTATGCCAGGACAGTCATTGGGATGGCATAGATTTCTTGCACGATTGGGACAACTTGTTCTTGCTGTGCCCGTGAGCCCTTTATGGACAGGGAGTGTGGCTGGTGTGAAAAAATTTGAAAGAAATTCACATTCTAGGAAGGTTTATAGACTAACAGGCTCAAGAGAGTATCTGATGCAAAGATGAGGTGTTTAGTGTTCATGAAGTTCCCAATGGCAAACTGAAAATAACTAAGCATGGATTCTTCTTCACCTTTGTCACCATCTCTGCCTGAGACCTGCACCGTGGTATGGGCTGTGTATGTAGTGAGAAGTACAATGGCCATATTTGACAGTCACTGGGATCCATTTTCCTCAGAAAGCACAGCAAAGGGTTCAGCACCTTCAATGATGTCACAATGACAAACAAATGGTACTGAGACACTCGTGCCAAAAGAGCCGTGTTGTTTCATTGCAAACAGATTCTGAGGAGTCATGGCATATGAGTGTCAGCTGCATTGACACCTTTTCTTGTGCTTGGAAACAAGAAATAAAAAATAAGGTGGTTTCTAGACACTGTAAAAAGAACCTTCTTATGAACTGAGCAGAACAAATTTATATGTAGTTCTGTTCATTATTCTAAATCTTCAGTAAGTAGCTACACTATCTGAGTCAGTTCGTCCTGTGAAATATTTATTTTTGTCTTGCTGTAAATCAGGTAATTTATACAAAGGAGGGCCGGATAATTTTTTTCCGATGTTCCCTCACATCCAGCAGGAACTCCGGTCTCACACTTCTGTCCTCTATTTTCATTGCTGTTGCATTATTGCCTCTCCCTTAGCCTGTTGCAGTACGTGGTCTAACTGGGTGTGAGCTCTCCTTCCTGCCCTTGTACTCTCCTGGGACATATGTACCTAGTTCTTCTGCCTATCATAGGGTTGCTCCTTTGCTTTCAATATTCCCTGGTTCTCTCCATTGATCACCTCTTTGTTCATCTTCTCCATACTCACTACAAGCCAATTCCACCTCTCAGTACATGCTGTTCCCATACATTAAGTCTGCCATAAAACTGAACCCTTGGCTGTTCCTCAGCAGATCTGTCGTTTTCTGATCTCTTCCCATTGCTTTTAATATTCCTCCCCACTTCTGTCTCTCCCATTTCTCCTCGCCATATCTGTACCTAATCTTGAAAGCCTCCTGTGCCTCCATCCCCCAAGCCTTAAGTCAGACGTCTCTTTCTTTCCATTTCTATTCTTTAGCTGTACATTTTTGTAGTTTGTTATTCTTTTTCCCCTTTAGAAGCTGCTCAAAATGACACGAAGACTAAGGGACTTGGCCAGCGGTAGGGTTCAAATTAGTCAAATAGTTACTCATGTTGGCAGAAACATATTTTTACCGCTGCCAACCTTTGGCACTTAGATGATTAGTTTTATTAACGAGAAGCATAGGCATGAAAGAAACTACAAAACTGTGCTTTTGGTGGGAGCTGATATCAGGAATAAGCCTGTAGTTTTCAGGATGAAAAGTCCAAATGCTATGTTGAGTAAGAGCTAAGAACAAAACCAATCTAAAAATCTAGAAATCTTATTAAATGCCCTTCATCCACAAAAACATGTTTTCTTTTTCTTTTGGGCAAGAATAGAGCCAGAAAAAAGCAGATTTCTATTTACTGCCTTTGTTGTCCTAAAGAGCAGACTGTGCCAGGACGATCGCGGTCATGCAGATCTTGGCATTGGCACTCTCTAACAGGTTTCAGATTTCCAAAGACGACTTGAAAGTCCATGTCAGCAAACTAAGGAGGAAGAGGAAATGCTGATAGGAAACAAGTGCTGCTCCCTACGCGCTCTTAAAACTATATATAAAATATGTGCTAAACGCCAATCAGAAAATCTACAGTCTCTCGTTTTTTCTTTATGACAATGATTAAGCTCATAATGTCTTTCAGAGACCTGAGGAAGAAAACAAGCTGGAAAATCAGTACAGCAAATGGCAAACATGCCAAGGGTGTGGATCAGACTGGGAACTAGAGTCAGTGAGAACATGGTATTTGGGTAACACTGTCCCAAAATTGACAAACTAAGATTTGTTATATTGTGAGTCTAAAATGCAGTGAGGCACAAACGTGACCATATAGGCACACATGTAACTAGAATGGGCAATTTAGAGATGAAAATTCAGATACCTCTGATTTAATCTCAGTCCAGTTCAGGCTATCACACATGAGGAAAAGAAGCCTCCCAAACAGCAAGGTGTCATGAGCATGTTAAGAAGCTAGCTGGCCACAGACCACAATTAAAGTCTAGGTTTCCCAACTCTCAGTGCCCTGTCTGCTAGTTCATATTGACTGCCCGTTGAGATCTCTTTCCATTGTCTTTAATAAGTACTGCTGTACTCTGAAAGCCTGTGAATGTATTGTGGTTCTACAGCCGTCAGGGAAGAATAGTTACAAAAATAGATCAAAGTTTCACTCACCCTTCAACCCCGAAAAAACCCAACTTGATGCTGTGAGGAGATCCCCTTCTACCAAAGACCAATCAGGCAGTTGCTTATGGTGCTCTCAAGGGCTAATGTGCCATTTCGTCATTTCATTTAGCCAACCAGACTGTAGGTCTGACAACAGAAACAGAAATTCGGAAGCATCCTTGTGTTTTCACACTTAAAACATATATAATGCACACATATGCACATCTAGATAGCCTATGATCAATAAAAATGGTGTTCCCCTTATTTCTTTAAATTTGTGGAGGTGAAGACCTGGTACTTCCTGAAATTGTAATGGTTGTAGTGCAAAAGGTGATAGTGCTTTGCCAAATTGCTTTAGAACATGGGTTACAGGGGTGGAAAGAGCAGGGAAATTCATGTTAAATTGTGATCAATGAGGGAATTTGAATTTTCCAGATAAACAGGTAGGCAGGGTCCTACAACAAAGCTTAGAAGGTAATTTACCATTGTCTTTCTTTGTTGGAAGTAGCTTTGAACTGACCTGTAGCAGGAACACCTCCAAACCCACACAAGCACTCCACCTGTAGGAATTTAATTTTCTTGTTTAAAACAGGCTGTTGATGCAGTTGAAGATAATCTAAAAATTTCTCAAAAACTATCCCCAAGACACTCTGGTTTCTGATCTAAAGCTTAATTTGAGCAAAGATGTCAAACAGGGATCTTGAAGACACTTCTGTCTCCTAACATGGCCCTGGAGTTCAGCATCAGATCCAAGCTGCTGTATGCTCCCTTTCAGAAGGAGGTAGTGGGCTTTGCTATGTGGATGGATCAGATTGTTCCAAAGAGATTGGCCTCTCCATTTCAGCAGTCCTTCCATGTTCTAAACTCAGAAATATGAACTCTTATTTTCGTCGTATTCTGAGATCGGAGCACATGGCCAAAGCCTTGGTCAAAGCTATCCGTGTAATACTGACCACACAGGCACAAACTTGGGAGAGTGGCTTCCACGTGCTGCTTTTCAAAACTGGGTTAGAAATGTGACCTCGTGCTAGGAAAGCCTGTAGCGCTGAAGGAGGAGGGAGCTGTGAGAATATGGTGCTGGTGGCAATGGCAAGTTGCCATCTGTGCAGAACTGCTTCTAGAATGTTTCTCAAGAGTGTTTAAGAACCAGTAAGCTACACTAGAGGGCAGGCTAACCTAGACCTTTTCTATTTTTCCCCTTCCAATGACAATCTAATCCACTTCACAGGACATGAAGCAGTATAGAAATAGAATCCTACATGTGAATAAAATTGTGACACTATTTCATTACCCTTGATGGGGGACTGTCCCAGATGCTATGTCCTTATTTCACTTTTTCCTCAGGGCATGTAATTTAAATAAGTTTTCAGGCAAACAAAGCCAATAAAAGCCTGTGAACATAATGAATAGCATAGGATTATTAGGGCTATAACACGGAAAAAACGAGCATCTCTATGAGACCATGGTAGTGACCGAGAACATACAGAGACTTTCTCTAGGGTGATAGTGAGGGAAGTTGCATCTCCGATGCCAATGTGTGCCCAATGTAGAGCTTTGTAATTTCTCACTTTCTAAACTGTACAATCTCCTTTCCTTTAGGTGTGATGTGAAGAAGTCTAAGAATCAAGAAAATAAGCCATGTATAAGTGGGCCATTCCAGAAACAAGCTCTGCATTTCCCTGACTTCTGAGACTGCCCCATGCTGCCTCACAGTTCTCAGCGCTGTCAGTGACTTTAGGATGGGGGAGAGAGTGGTATAGCATTTTCAGACTGACCATGGATGCACACAGCACCTTGAGAAAGCTGAATCACCACAACGGTACATGGGCCATTCTTTTAAATTATCTAAAGAACAGGTATAAGGAGTATTGTTTTCTTACTGTACCAGTCAAGAGTCTCCAGAGAAATAGAACCAATAGGATCTACATAAAAAGATGTATTGGAAGGAACTGGACCATGTGGGTAAGTCTCAAGTTATTGTTGTAGGTCTGAGTCTAAAGGGCTGAGAACCAGGAGAACTGGTGGTGTGAGGAAGAACCTGTTGGAGTCAGAGGCTGAGGGTGGAAGACTGCGGCCTTAGCTCAGACAGTCAGAGAGTGGGTGGGGAGGTTGTGCAAAAATTCTGCCATACTCAGCCTTTTCTTCTTCAAGGTATTCAGGCCTTTAAACAATCTGTATATTTGGATGCTAATTTCATCCAGAAACACAGGCATAGACACACTAAAATAATGTGTAGGCAGAATCTGGGCACCTCGTGGCCCAGTTAAGTTGACACCTAAAATGCACCGTCATGGCGAATCTCCTTGTATTTACTCCATGCTTTAGAGAATTTGAAGCTGTGTCGTAAACACGACGCTGAGGCCCTCACTGCACACCTGCCATGTGAGGGGGACTGCTATTATTAGCGACATCACAGGGGTTACTGGGACCCAAGGAGTTATGAAGACATAGGGTGATCTTCTTGCCTTGAATGAAAAGGAAACATAGAATCTGTCGCTTGAGTAACATGCAATTTGTATTTCAACTATATTTTGTTTATTTGAAAGTCTAGGTAACAGGCAATCACTAAGTTCCCAAAGATTCATCCTGGCTTATTTTTTTCTTCTAATTTTTAATCTCTAAGGTAAAGGTAATAAGGTAAACATTTGCTTGACTAAATCTGTGCTGTGTTGAAGTGTACCGAGTGTCCTTCAGGTGGCTTTGCTACATCAGCGTCAAGGCGGCTTGAACTTGCAGAGGTCAACACTAGGAAGAAGTAAAACGGAGAACGTTCGCGGTGTAATCAACAGTCCCAGCGCCGCGCCAAGGAGCCCTGCTCAGACTCCCTCCCCACCTGTCACTGGGGCTCTCACAGGTTTCCTGCAGGGTGTTACTTTCCCCAGACAGAATCTCCTCTCTCCAAGCAAAGTATTCCTCATGTGACATGTGGAGTTCATTGGATGCTTTCACTTGACAGCAGCGATGTTAGTGTTGAGCCCCAGAGAGGCTGGGAGGGTTCCCTGAGCCCAGAGGGCAGGTGAGGGAGGCTGCAGACAGGCTGCCTTTCATTCCTTCAGCTTGTGAGTACCGAGGACACCAACACCAAGATGCGACCGGACTCAGTCCTCTTCCTGTTCCTTTCTCTTTTTTAGTGTATGGGCTGCCGAAGCAAGCACTGTTCGTTTCTCTTTTTCTTTCTCTCTCTCTTCTTTCTTTCTCTCTTCTTTCCTCTCTTTCTTTTTTTCCTCCCTCTCTTCCTTCTTTCCTTTCTTTCTTCCTTCCATCTTTTTTTTTTTTTTTTGAAGTGATGGGGACTGAACCCAGAGCCTTCACAATGAGCCACATTCCCAGATCTTTCTCCTTTTGAGGGGAGTCTCACTAAGTAACTTAATTACCAAGCTGAGTTCAACCTTGGGATCTTCTTTTCTCAGCCTCCCAGAGTACTGTGAATGAGGGTGTGTACTACCCTATCCCCCTTGTATAACTCTTCTTATAATTTTATTTTGTTTATTATTATAATTGTTTTCTGTTTTTTGAGACAGGCTTTTGCCTTCTAGACCAGGCTGTCCTTGAACTCATGATCCTCCTTCTTCTGTCTCCTAAGTGCTGGAATTACAAGTGCACACAGTCACACCTAGCTGTAACTTTCCTTTATCCCTTAGGTGTGCACATAGTGGTGTCCCATCTTTCTGAGAGATAAAACATAAACTTAGTGTGTAGGGCAAAAAGCATGCACAGCTAAAGTTGCCCTTGAAAGCCCTCAGTTGCCTTGGAACTGTGGTGTACAGGGACTAATGAACTCCCTTTAACAATTTGTGTATATCAATGTGTACTATTTAGCATATAATAAAAACAAATAGGTGGAATTGTAAAAGCAGATCTTTACACTAAAATGAACACATTTTGCATCAACAGAATCATGGTCAGCTCGCACAATGCCGTGTGTGAGGTGTGAATTTTGGTGAACTAAGTAGCTCAGGTCCCACTGTCTGTGCTCGTGCTGCAGCCTCTGCTCATGCGGTGGAAGGTGGACCTGACTTGCAATACCATTTTTTTTTTCTAATTTTTAATCTCTAATAATTTGAGACAATACAAGTTTGCAAGAATAGCTAATATCTTAATCATATTTGCTTCATGCTTTCCTCTCTCTTGCATGTATCTTTGAAGTATATTTTTAGATGTGATTGTTTCTTTGTTTTTGATTATTAAATTCACACTTTTTATATGTACACATGATGCAACCTAACTCTATGTGTCAGACAAATGGTGAGAGTGATCTAATCAGGGCTGCCAGTGTGGATGGGAAGCTGATACAGTGGATAACTAAGCATGAAGGGAAAGAAGGATGCCCCAGAAGTGAACTGAGGAAGTAAGGAGAATCCTTGCAACTGGAAAGAAAAAATGACAGGCCTTGGCTGTCGGTGAGGATGCTTTTGTGTTGAATTATGAAAATCATCACTAACCCAGAATGAAGCCTGGCTTTTTGTGATTTGCATTCCTAATGTGCTATTACACTCTCCTGACTGTTTTTTTTTTTAAACATACAGATGCGAGTGACATGTATGATCTCATGAATAATTCAGAGATTCACTGTGAGTTCGTACCTCCGGATTCCATTGTTCCGTAGCCAACAAGGATGGCTTTCAGCATAGCCGGAGCTGGAAAAATTGTCACCATCCAATATTATTACTATTATTGCAAGTGATTATTGTGATTACCAGTGATTATTCTTACCAGCAATTACGAAGATCCTGCGTTATCTAGTCTCCCCACACCAAGACATAAAACACATTTCAAACCAGTGCTCTGCATTTTAATATCTGTTTGCCAGTGGGGCTGGTTATTAAGTTCCCATCTGACAGAGAACTTTACTATCTTTGTGCTCTTGTACAAGCTTAAAGCATATAAGTTACACTTTCGTAAAGAATTTGTTGCAGATCTGAAGAAATGCCAAGAACCTGTGAGAGCCTAGTAAGCAATAGTCAAGGAAGAGAGTATGTTGTATAACACGGAGTTTGGAAATACGAGTAGTGGAATTCCAATATACGCTGATGAACAGAGAGAGATGCTTACTGTGGATGCTGGAGAGCACGGCGTGCTGAGGAAGAAGTCAGGCATCCTGAGAGCTCAGACATGGCTGTGGGTCTGCCATGAACTAGTTCCCGGAGGCTGAGCATTACCTATTGGGAAGGAGGAGAGGAAAAGCCACCACTGATGTAGTCTTCACTGGAGCAAGAATTTAACAAGGTTGTGGCAATGGACAATATAACAGTTCCAGGGACAGATATCCTTAGCTGCGTGTTATCTATGAGGAAGCGGAGGCTTTCTGTTCTGCACCGTAACCCGCCCAATTCCAGGAGCTGGGTACACAGAGGAGGGTGGGTTACTGTGATGGTGAAGGTCAGCGCTTTGCCTGAGACAGACCGAGGTTGCCATCCTCTATCCAGGCTCCATCACTTACGCCTGTGTGTCCTGAAGTAAGCTATTCATAGGCTTTACTTTTCTTCTTTTTATAAATGGGAATATAATAATCATGACTCTATTGCACATGTTTGCTGTGATATTAAAATGCGTGTGCTTCAATGCCTGACCCTATTTAAAATGAGCTGTTTAATGATATTATTTTATGGTGAACTGTTTTTTCTTTAATCTCCAAAGCCTCCACTGGCTTCATTTTGTCATTTGAAGACTGTCCCGTCTCCCCATATCAAAAGATTCTTGTGGGGCCGGTTAATAACAGAAGGGCAGTCTCTTGCAAATGGGTAGATACGCTCATCCTCACAGTTCTCCTCTAGTTGTTTCTTGTATGTCTCAGTCTCCAGATACAATAAAAGCCTGGGAAAATCAAGACTCACATTCTCAATTTTTCTGAACCCCATGTTTCTAACTCATGTTTCTGAAAAGATAAAGTAACCAGTAAACCTTAATGCAGTGATAAGCAACATTTTCCCTCAAATTAGAACACACCTTTATTTCATGTTTACTGTTTTTGATGGAAAGCTGCATAACCTGTATCTGTTTTATATAGAATAAGGGTGGTATTGAGACTCAAGAATGCTACTAGAGTCAAGCAATCATGATTTTATGATATTATAAATCTCCCTCTTCCATATGTCTTGAATATTGTTTCTAGCAAAAGAAATCATTTTAAGGAGGCTTATTACCATTTTTAATACCCACAGGTGTTCCGTTCTTAAAATCCTTCCTTGACTACATTAATTGCTATGCTTATCCAGCCCTGAAATAAATGCATATTAATTTTTAGTGTTGTTTATTTTATTTCTGCAGGTGCGTATTAATTTTGGAGTCCAGTTAAACCTGTCTAGACCTTAAATGCCACCAGATCTCCTAAGCACACATTTGTTTTTTATTGTTTTTGTTACATTCTTTATTATCAGAATTAATGAATGTCGTTTTTATAAAGCCTATTACTTACCCCAAAGACTGGATTTGAACGTGCCATTCTGCTCTGCTGAGTAAATGGAGATTTAATTACAGATATTTAATTGCTTATTATGCACTTAATGGGCTGGAACTGAATAAGCCCTTCTTATTTGCCATTTTTAAATCCACTGCACAAACTCATCATGAGCTGGTGCCATTCTATACAACTCTTACTATCAACCATCCATCATCCCTGCTAGGTGTTTGGTGTAAAAGATATGTATACTTGACAGTAATACACCAGCAGTCCCTAGCTTTCTAATAGTACATGAAGGAGGAATATTTTATTTGAGAATAGAAAATGAGGTTAACCTCAGGAAAAATGAATTCATGAACTAGAGAAGATAATCTTCATTCCAGAGAAAGCATACTTGGAGTTTTAAAATCAGAAAGTGCACTCAAAGATTCAAGGAAAATGTGGCATAAATGAAATTCTAATGTGTAGCTATATTTAGTCTTATAAAAAGTCAAATACAAAATAGGGTATGATTTACAAGCACTTTAGAGGTACTAGAACACATAGTAAGGAATCATAAAGTGATTGAATACCATTTAGCTACATTATTTTTGAGGCAGGATTGTGGAAAAACTATATTTAATATAATTTATGCAGTGGAATTTTAGTACAATTTTTTTTTGCATTAGAAACATATCTATTGTGTAGTATAAAACAAACTTAAAATGTTTATATTATTTTACTGGTTGATCAATTTTTTTCCCCAGCAATGGGTTCGAACCCAGCTGGATTCCCAAGCCTGTTTTTATTTTGAGACAGGGTCTTGCAAAGTTGCAGTCCCTCAATTGTCCAGGCTTTTTCTGAATTTGCAATCCTCCTGCCTCAGCCTCCCAAAGAGCTGGTATTACTGGAATGAACTGCCACACCCAGTTGGATCAGAGTTTTAATCGGAAGGATTCTATAGTTAAACTTTGCTTCAAATGACAAGAGGTATTTATACAGTTGACTTAGACATTAGCCACTACTTATGTTGCTTGGAGAGTAGGAATTTCTTTTTAAACTTGTTTTGGCCAACTGTATATATCAATATGATTTCCAGAAATATTGTAAGTTCAAAAATAAGTTTTTTACTTTAACTGTTCCTTAAAGATTATGTAACTGTATGTTTCCTTTGTAAGGTCCAGGATGTGAGAAGATTTTGTAGAAGCTTCCTTTATTAAGCATTCTGTCTTGAGCCAGGTGTGGTGGCACAGGCCCATAATCCCAACACTGAGAAGGCTGAGGCAGGAGAATCACTGACTGGTTCAAAAGCTCTGCCTGGAAAATTGAATTCCACAAAACACTGTCTCAAATTAAAAACTAAGAAGGGGTCGGGATATAGCTTTGTGGGAAGGGCCTGGGTTCAGTCCCCTAGTACTACCAAAATAAAAAAAAAAAAAAGAAAGAAAAGAAAAAAGACAGAGAGAGAGGAGAGAAATGAAAAAAAATCTTCCCTTGGTTTCCACACCTAGCCTATAAGTCTGAGACTCTTGCAAGAGCTAACTCACATCTGTGAAAGAGTCCTCCCTAGCTTGTATTTGTGTTTGTTATTTTGAGTTTTTTTTCTCTTTAAAATGAAAAACAAAATTTATATGTATATACAAGGATAGCTGGGATAGGTGTATTACTGATGTCTGTGGTTTATTGAAAGGAACAGTCAATGCTTAAACTTTTCTTTTTTGTAGACCAATTTTGCATGCTTGAATCTACTAATCAGAATGACTGATCTGAAAACAACAGTATGCAGTACAAGAACCATTGTTGAACTCCTACCATCTTGTATGGTGAAGCTCTGCATCATTTCCAATGTTTTTTTTTTTTTTTATTATTACTTGTTACTGTCTTCGATTCTGTGATCAGTCTTACATTCTTATGTCTGGTGGACTGAGCAACTTCATTGAAGATAACAGTATGTAATGTAGCAACCACTGTTAATTCCTATCATTTTGTTTTGAGGTCATGTATCATTTTTGTTGTTTTTGTGTTGTTTTGATTCTGTCTCCATTGTTGCTTGTTAGTTCTTTTTAATTTTTAAAATTTAAAAAAAAAAAGAGTTCCTCCCTGCCTTGGTGCTGAATCCACTCAGCTGGACCAGCATGGCCTGAGCCCTCTAAGATGGTTGCTTCAGAAAGACGTAGTCCGGCAGCTTTCAGGTCAAAGCTCTCCATCATGGAGTTGTTCTTCCTCTGTGGCAGCCAGGTAACCCCCTCTCCCTGCAGTGTGGGCCAGGGCTGAGGCAAGAATTGGTGGTCTAACTTCCTGCTTCATTACCCTCCATCCTCAGCACATCAGGCACTTGCCCTGGGGTGTGGGACACCTTCTAGGTCTCACGCCTCTTCCACGTGGACCTCCCATCCCAACTCTACCCCCCCTGGGTACAGGGCAACCTCAGCCACTCCTCGTGGGGATCTTATTTCCCAGCTGCCTCTCCCTCCCCTGCCACTTGACTTTTGTCAGGAGTGTCCCACTGATCCCTTGGGTTCCAATAATAAGACTCCTTTGAAACTTCACAGAGCTTTACCAGCCTTCAGCCTTGTAACCTTAAGACTTAGCAAGTATCAGTTCTGCCTCCCCAGATTACCTTCTGCAAATATTTTCACAGAATATATTGTATTTCATGAGCCTTCCCATTTATGAAATCATAATATTTTGGTTTTAGTTAATGGTCAAGATTCAGTTTTAAAGAATTTGAAGAATAGTCATTGAGTAGAACTAATCTTCATTGTACAAATTTATTTCCATTTAAAAAAAATTTAGTTTGTGTCACTGAAGAAAATTTTGTAATTTTTCTGAAAAATGTAGAAGAAACTTCAGTCCTCATGAGACAGTGTTATAATGGCATCCGATGTGATACCCTAGGGAATGATGATTGGCTATGTTTCATATCACACCATTAATGATTACTGTTTCTTTTCTTCTTCACTTGCTCTGAAGGCGAGATATAAACAGTATTCACAAAATTTAGCCCGTTCATTTTTTTTCACCTTCAAAAGTTCAGAAACACACGATAAACTGTTACAAAATTGTTCTCTATTGCCTGTGGTCCGCTGGGCACCATCCCAACGTCAGTTAATGGTCTTTACAGATCCAGTTTGGGAAAAGGAATTGTAGACAGGAGGGCATGAAAGGAGGCTTTCTCAGCGTGCCGGGCGGGGGCGGGTGGAGTGCAAGTTGGTGACGTCATGGCAAGTAAGGGTAAAGACATAAACACGCTCTTTCCTCTGCTACCTGGAAAGATAGATGGAAGGCTGTTTGAATAAGCTGTTTGAATATAAGAAAAAGGATAACTTCATTGTCCCAAAATAATTTTACAGAGAAGGATGACCTGTCACAACGTCTCACATGAGACTCCTGACACATTGGAGTAAGGTCAGTCCTCAGCAAATGCAAGCAAAGCACAACGCAGGCAGCACTTTTCATTAAACTGAACCCGACTAAAATGTATATGCTTCATTTCCTTTGACTAATACATTCATAAAGAAATCTTCAGCTGACTGGTTGGGGGAAGGGAATCTCCATATCACATTATCTTGGGGATGACTCGGAAGGATTAGTTTTGTTGTCTTGTTTGTGTCTTGGATGTGTCAGCACAACAACAATACCAACTTTCACTGTCTCTGGCTCTCTTAGTGGATATGTGGGCTCACACCCATCCTGGATCAGAGTAACAGAACGGTTTTCACCCTATATTTCTTTCACTCCTTGGGCTTGGATGCAGTTTTAGCTGATTGCTCTTGGTTCCCTGACAGCCACAGTTAACACATCTAAGTCACAGCCATGCGAATGCAATCCATTGTTTTTGAATAAGAATGGGCTCTAGTAGTTGTTTAGCCCAATAACTTTATTTTAGAGATAAGACTTATACAAGTTACTGGTAGTAAGAATATAACAACCACAGCCAATATTTATGGGCATCGTGCAAAGAAAATAACACAGATTATAGTGGTGCCTCACTTCACAAACTTAATTCATTTCATGATTCTGGGGAAAATGACTGTGGTAATGTGCGGAGTTCTCCAACAGAAACAAATTTCCTGAATGCTTCTGTCTGTGAACTGAATTGTTCACAAACAGAAACATTGATGAACAGCGGTGTCCCTGTATTTTATTTAACCTTTAGGACAATTCTGTGAGGCAAGGACTTGAATCCCCGCTTTTTAATGAAGGCACTGGGGCATGTAGATTGAGACTCTTGCCCAGAGTCAGATAATTCCTAAGTATAAAAGTGAGGTGTGGAGCCTGGGGATCCAGCTCAGTGGCACAGTGCCTGCCTGGCAAGCGTGAGGTCGTGAGTTCGATTCCCAGTACCGGAAAAAAAAAAAAAAGTGAGATGTGATCTCAGTTGTCTAGTTGTATAGGCAAAAGCTTAACTATGGCACTTTCCCACCTTTAGGGTTTTCAAAATCAAATTACTTGCAGAGTATCACATGGCAGTTTAGCTGGACTGTAAGCCAGATTTCCTCCTCTCACTCCTCTGCAGTTAATGAATTGCACTGACCATAGTGAAGCCACTGGTTTTAATGTGTATACACACACACACACACACATACATATATCCACACGGGCACACATACATGCACACATGCACACAGGCATACACACGCATGTCTCATTTCTTATGGTTCTTGAAGACTTTTGCTGGGCATTGAATTCATTCACCCTCGAGTCCTTTGTACAGCTCTACACAGGTGATTGCTGGCAGAGTAGGAGGATCTTTGTCCTTCCCGTCCCCGATCCTCACAAATGAGTCCTCTTCCCATCTCTTCCCCTTTGAGCACAAGGCTGCTTCTCTTTTGCACATTTCCCTGCTAACCAACTACTTTTCTCCAGCCCAAGCACAAATTCCACCCTTTTAAACATCTCTAGCAGCTGGTTTGATTCTCTTTTCTTACAAATGCAGCACATAGAAAAATGCACGGACATATCCACAGATTAATTCACCACACAAGGCAACTGCCTGGGCCAAACACAGCTGCACACCCAGCACTCCTCTCCGGGTCAGTGCCTGGCACGTTCGGTGCCCGCTGCAGCTCACGAGCAAGACTGAAGCATGCAGACTCTGCACAGAGGATGGATGGGCATGTGAAACACCACGCCTCACTGTTTTGTTCTGGTATCCCGCTGCCCGGTGCTGGGGGGCTTTCTGGTGCTGCCACTCCCTGCCCTTGTTATTCTTACCCAAAGTCCTGCAAGCATTTCTGCATGAGTAGTGGGCTGTGTTTCCCTGATGGGTGAGGAGGCACCCACAAGAAAATCTTGCTTAACCTAATTATCCTTTCTGCATCAGAGCTGCATCCCCAAGACCATGACGAGCTTAAGGGGTACAAGGCACTAGGCTGACGCTGAGTGAGGACATCCACTCAGCTGGCCCTTTCAGCCCCTCTCTACCCCACCACCTGGCCAGGGACTCTTCAGCATTGGCACCAGCAGAAGGCAAAGAGGAGCCCGGGGTCGTGGTGCAAATGAGAGCGTGGGTGGCAATGTTAATTGCAGTTTTCATCAGGATAAAGATATCCAGATGTGCGGGAGAATGAAGTTCTCTCCCGTGCACTGGAACAGATGACTGAGCTAAGAGAAACATTTCTTCTGGGAAGGAAGAGTGAGAGGGAATACACCTGTGCTGTCTTCTGTCTACTCTCATGTTCTTTAAGTAAAATTAAACCACCAAACACAATCATGTTGCCTACGGAATCAAAGAGTACTGTACTTAAGAGCTCTTCATGTAAATTTTTTAATGAGGAAAGAACAAGAAGACATTTATATAATGATTATGGATGTAGGAAGCCTTGTTACAGGGCTAGAAAATATTTCCTATTTCCAAGTGTATCATACAACTGTGCTGAACCCCCTCTGTGCTTATTATCTCTGTAGTATTTGCATGCTGTTATATGTGAGAGCAAATTGTGGTCTGTGTCTTATTTCTTCATAGTAGTATCTTAAAAAATTAAAGACCAAGTCAGAGAACTTTTGGAGTTTCAATGCCCAGGGATTGAGAGCATGTAGTCAATTTTATGTGAGAAAAATAAAACAAAAAAGATAACACTGAGGTCCAGAAACACATCTATATATGCAATATGTTTGTGTATGTGAGTGAAAACTAAATTGAAGTGGGTAGATTTTTTTCAGTTTCTAAATCATGCCATAAGATCAACACCCTGTCATAGTCATGTTTGTCTATTAACTAGTTGATAGTTTTTTGGTGTTTTTTTTTTTTTTTTTTTTTTTTTTTTTGCACCGGGAATCGAACTCAGGACCTTCCACTTGCCAGGCAGGTGCTTGTGCTGAGTTGATCATTTTTAATCATGATGAAACAATTATCTTCAGCAGGAGAAGTAAAAGAATACTAAACGAAAAATTATCTCAGTGAATGTGGAAAACATAATTTAGCATATGAAGAAACTAATATTTTTTTATTGCTACTAGTTGCACAGTGTAATTTTTAGCAGGGTTCTCATCCCAGATGACAAAATTCACCAACATACTCAAAATAACAGAACGCATGGGCTGTGGATTAAAAAAGCTACAGTGAGAGATGAAGTGTGGGCTAAGAGTACAAAAAAGAGGTTTCAAATATCTTATAAAATGTCAGGACAAACTGAACTCTTTCAAAATTTGGAACAGTTTTTTTCTTTTTTTTCTTTTTGGCAAAATGTAACTTCCTGCTCACAAGACTTATGGCTTCAGATTAAATTTTGAATATCAAACAGGCTTTTTTTGGGTGCCTCATTTTGATGAGTTTTGATGGGTAATCAGAAATACATGGATTAACTCTGCTTTCAAATAAACATGGGTTTAGCAATTAAAGAGAAGTACGGTTGGCACAGCGAGCTCTGAGTCCTGCCAAACTCCAAACGTGGGAGTAGTCAGTTTAGGGCACTGCATGAGAACATGTGGCTGAACCATGCCCCCTCTCCCAGGACTATCTTAATAAGCTTCAGGTCACCCTGCTTTGCTCAGCCCCTCCTGGGGTCTGTAAGTATCATGAGCCAGCTGTTTCCCTCTGATGCTCTTTGCTTCAGGGAAGCCACTTGTTACTTCCACGTCCCTATGTGCCTGGAGAAGGTGATGTGGTTGGTTGGTCCTTCCTTGCTTAGGTGGTCCCATGGACATGTAGGAACCAACCTTTACCTTCCTGGAAGCCCCTCTCTGGTTGAGCTCTTGGGAAGAGCAAAGCATATGAGTTATTCATGTGTATTCTAACTTGTTAATTTGTACAACCAGAAACCCAGCTGACAAGGAGATTCCAGAGAGCTAGCTATTTACGGAGTGCCGTGTTGAGACTTGGCAGGCAACACACTGGGAATTGTGCATTTCCTAACAGCTGATGCTGAGCTACATGCAAAACTCACACTGTGCCTTTGCAGAGGCCTACAGAGACAGCCTTATTTTACCATTCATTATCTCTTTCCTAACTTATAATTCCACTCACCCACCTCCTATTTTCTGGGTGACCATCACCATGATGATGATGCCTCTTATCTTCAGAGCTCAAGCACTGACTGGACAAGGGGACTCTCTTAGTCACTTTCCAGGTAGTTGGGACAAAGCATTTGACTTGTACAATGTAAAGGGAGAGAGGTTTACTTTTAATCTACAGTTGGGCTCATTCTAAGGCATCAAGTCAGGGTGGAAAGGACTGATGGAGGAAAGCTGCTCTCCTCATGGTGGTCAGGAAGCAAAGAGTGAAGGGAGGAGTTCACCAACAAAGAAGAGCCCAGGTCCTGATGGAGTCACTGCTGAATTCTACAAGAAATTTAGAGAAGATTTTATGCCATTACTCTTCAAACTCTTTAGTGAAACTGAAAAGGAAGCAATACTCACTAACTCATTCCTGGCAGCAAGTATTACCCTGATACTAAAACCAGAGAAAGACCCAACCCAAAAAGAATACAGACCAATCTTCCTAATGAATATAGATGCAAAAATCCTCAATAAGATACTAGCAAACAGAATTCAACAAATCATCTGGAAGATTATACACCATGGTCAGGTGGGACTTATCCCAGGAATGCAGGGATGGTTCAACATAGGCAAATGAATAAATGTAATACACCATATCAACACAGCCAATGACAAAAATCACATGATTACCTCAATAGATGCAGGAAGGGGGATAGATCCTTTCTCATCATGACCCCTGTTATCCATCTCTTCCAAATGTACCCTCCTTCCTAAGATCAAGTCATCCATAATGGCTCCATGATCCAGTTGCCTTACAAACACATGAAGCATTAGAGCCATTTCAGATCTATACCACATCATTCTGGCCCTTGCCCACAAAAGACTCATGTGCATTGCTTTATGCAAAAATGCATTTACTCCATTTCTAAAGGAGTCTTTATAGTTTTAGCAGTTTCAGCAGTGCTGAAAAGTCCAAGTCCAAGTCACCTTTGAGACTTGAAACTCTTAGCTGTGAATCTCTATAAAAATATAAAAGAAAGTTCAACACTGCTGATGTATAATGGCACAGGATAAACAGTCTCATCCCAGGAGGGAAGAACCAGAGGATAGAGAGGAATGGGGCCAAAACCCAACCGAAACACAGCAAAGCAAACGTTAAATCCTATACCTCTGTGTCCTGCCCCAAAGGCACGTTGTGGCCAGATGTGATCTTCACAGGAATTGATCAGATTCTCCTCTACAGCACTGCACCAGTTGTAGCCCTCATGGCTTCTCTTTTCAGGGGACTTTGCTGATTGTTTCAGGCTTTCTTCAGAGGATGTTCCATGTTTCTGACTTCTCCAAATTCCAGGGTTTTTCACTGCACTTTTCACTTCACTCTTACAGCTTTACACACTACACTCTCAGGGACAAACTGCCTGGCCTCCCAGGCCTTCTTGTAAAATGTGGGTAGATGCCTTCCTGATCCCCCAGTTCCCCAGCTCTTACATTCTCCATGCTATAAACAAGCACCACATAGATTATACCAAGTTCTGCCACAGCTTAAGCAGTAGCCAGGTACCCTTCAATCATGGCTGCAGAGATCTCTGAGACTCTGGATGGCCTGGGACTGTAATATGAACTCTAGGAAACCACCGGCCTAAGTGGCCCTTCTACAGCATAGTTCCCTGGGGCTCTCTTCTATAATTCAGCCTGTGATTGGTACATTTTGAGGATTCTTTACTTACTCTCAAGGTATCTTTCCTGTTATCTTATTGCAATGTACTTGGGTGTTTTTTTTTGTTTGTTTGTTTCTTTTTTTGAATGCTAATCTTTTCAGCAACCCAGCTCTCTTCTGCTCTAACTTTGCTGGCCCTTGGTTTCTGGAGAAATTGCAATCATTTAAACTGGCTGTTTGCTTTGGTTGCTAAGTGTAAATCTTGCTAAAAGCAATGAGCATTACCCATGCCACAGCCAGAACACTGGACTGCCTTGAAATTTCCATCATAATATTAATTAGGTTGCAACCCTTAATCTCAGTCTCCTATAAAGTCTCATAACATGACAAAATGTTGGCAAATTTTCTGTGAGAGGACAACACACATAGTCTGGAGCCCAACATCTAATAGAAACCTTGTTCCCAACTGAAACCTCCTGAGCCTGGTCTTTACCATCTACCATTTAACCAGCACTCTGGTCTTCTGAACCCTGGCCAGACTCTCCCATGAAACTCAGACTTTAGCATTCCAGGGCTTCTCTAGCTGGCATCTCCAAGTCTTTCCAAACTCCTCCTATGAGCTACTTCCAAAAATTTCTGAACTACATGGCCAGGTAGTCATGGCAATGCTCCCACTCCTGGTACCAAAATCTGTCTTAGTTACTTCCTCTGTTGCTGTGACAAAATGTCCAACACCTGTAACTTAAAGAAGGAAAAGTTTATTTTGGTTCATGTTTTTAAACTGCAGTTGACAGGCTTCAAGGCAAGAAGCCATGGTAAAAGAGTCTGGGTAGAGGAAAGCTGCTCAGCTGATGGTGAACCAGGAAGCAGAGAAGAACTAAAGAAGGAGATATATCCTTCTAGGCCACACTCCAGTGATCTGCCTCTTCCAACCAGACCCCGCCTCCTAACAGCAAATCAGCTATAAAACCCCCACAGTTCAACCACTTTCCAAACACACCAGGGAGGGACAAGTGTAAATTCTCTCCCTGCTCTCCCTCCTTTTCTTCCTTCATTTTAAAATTGTTAGATCTCAGGCTCAGAAAGTTGAGTAAACCATACTGTCAACTTGAGAGTACATGATCATTCCTTCTTTTCATAATTATTTTTTCTGTTTTCCATTACTTCCCTCCCTCTTTGCCTGCTTTCTTTCACCCTTGTTTTCTTCCCACTTTCCATCTTTCTCTGTCCTTCTCTCTCCTGCCTCATCCTCCATCTCCTTTCTCCTTCTTTTCATAACCAAACACTGGTGCAGACTTTTTTTTTTTGGTGCCGGGAACTGAACTCAGGAACTTGCATTTGCCAAGCAAGCACTGTATTGCTGAGCTATATCCATGGCACTGATGCAGATTTGAACTTGCTTCTATCTATAAAAACACATAATCTTTTATGTGTGAATGGTTAAAATTTCATTCAAGTGATGTTAACATTCTTTTAAATAATTTTTTATTCTATGAAAAAATTTTATAAGAAAATAACCATAATTTAAAACACTATGTATTATTTCTTCCAAGTAGTATGAACATTATTTTTTAAATGCAGCTTGAAATTTTAAGATCTATGCATGTTACCCTGAGCTTGCAACTGGTACATACCATTTCATACTGTGCATCTTCTGGCTTTCATATCTCCTTTTTTCGTGGGATAAGCCTAATTTTCACGAGCATACTGTGCATGCCAGCTTATGCACCAGTCCAGAAAAAAGATACCTATTTTGCTCTAGTCTCTTAAAAGGTACTTAGCTAATTGATTAGTTTTGGGGGAGCCTACCCATTCCTAAATATTAAAATTTATGAGCATATATAAGAACGAGCAATTTGAAAGAACTCATTCTCCATTTGCAAATTGTGGCAATTTATGTAATCTCTCTCAGGCCCTGGTGTCTTCATTTGTCAGTTGGAGGTAAAGAAAAATCTATTAAACAGAGTTACTGGGAGAAGAAAAGGGATACTGAATGAGAAGCATCTGACATAGTTTCTGATATATGTTAGCATTCAGTGAGATTATAACTTTTGTAGAAAGAAATCTTATGTGAGGATAATAAAGACATAAATGTGTTACATGATATTAACCTGGGATCTGTAGAGGGATGGGATCAATATAAAATATACATACAACTATACAAAGGAGTTCACTAGGCAAGTTGACTTACAAGGTCAGAAGTACAAGAATCATGGTGGCCATCTGTGAGGTCAGACATGGAAGAATTCAAAATGGCTGTCTACTCACTGGAGAGCTGAGGATCTGGTAGTGTTTAAAGTCGAAGGCCTGGGAATCCACTGCAGAGTTCTGGTGGAAGTCTGCACTGGAAGGCAAAAGAAACTAGAAATCATTGCTCAAAGGCAATGGTGATGACTGAAGCTCTTCCAGAAAAAGGGAAACATGTCTGTCTTCTTTCTCTTTTGTCCTGCAGAGGCTACAAGAGGCTGTTAGTTGATGCCACCCACACCAGGGTGAGTTTTCCCACCATTCCACCCGCTAACCCACATGTCTGTGATCCGCAGACACACCCAGCACTTACCAGTCTGCTGGGTGGTTCTGACTCAAGTCATACTGACATATCACAATCAATGATCACTCACATATCACAAGGATTTTTCATTTTAGCAGTGTATAATATCAGATTAATAAATTTCTAATAGTGAAATTTCAAACACTCCTTGGTGAGAGTTTATAGGGTCAAAGGATGTCCTAAAATCCTACCATAAGATCACCTGTCTGTGACATCTTTCAAAAGGCTCTATTTTTGACTCATGTCAGGTTATAATTATTCTCTTTCTTAAGACTCTTTGTAAGAAGAATGTTCATACTGAGAAAATATTTGTTGCTGGTATTTGTGAGACTCTCCATCCACATCAATGTCTCAGATTCTGATTACTGAGACCTCACCATCAGAAGTCTACTTTTACATTCCTAAAACCTCATTCAATTTTCTGTTCATATGACAGTAGTGCATAGCCAGAAAACAGTCTCTGGAACGAGATCCAAATCCCAGCTCAGCCAGTCTCCATGTCTGTCACCCTGTGCATGTTACCTAACCCCTCTCAGTTGATTTACTTACAAACCGGAATTAAAATACTACCAGTGGAGTTATTGTGATAACTTAATAAAGTAATATACAATAAATGTTAACTATTGTCAGTGTTGAACTAAAGTCTGTGGATTTCACTGAAATTTTTCAAAATTATTTCAGGCTATTAAAACTAGACAGCAGTAATAACTCTCCAGTGATGTGGTATTATCAAAGACAGTTGGATCAGAAAAAGATCTGCACTATTAAAAGTTCCGTGAGATAGGAGATAGATGTGGAAATGGTGCTATTCTCAGCTCTCTGGCTGTGGATTCACTGCCTTCAGGAAGAAGCCACATTGATGAGATTGTGCATTGTCAGTCAAAAAACGGATAAAGTCGTAAAAATTTAAAAGCAGGAAAATATGGATTTTCCTAATGGCTGATCTACATTAGTAAAATATGTACTTGAAATGTGTTTAAAGAAGCACTTCCCAAAGAGCATCCTAAAGACACTAGTCTTTTGAGAGGCACCTTGAATGAAGGATGCATGGCACAATATGGTTGAAAAATAATGATTTGCAAAATACCACTTTAGAAATGTATAGTGTATCTTAGCTTATTAAAAGCTCTGATTAGTTCTACTTTAAAGGAAACTAACTTTAGCCCATAATGACCCCAAGTTATCTGATTCAGGTCTCAGAGAAATTTTTCATGGAACACATTTTGAACATGATAATATGTATTCTGGCAGAAGACTAGACTACTTTGAATTCTTTGGATTTATTTGGTGATATAACTCTGCTTTGTTCCACCAGAAAGCCATCCCTTAAACTACCTTTTTGCCTTATCTGAAATTACAAAGAAACTTAAATTTCCCAGTCATTGCAACTCTATGCTTTTAGATTCATCCACGTGACTGGGTATTCCTTCTATGCTATGCTTCCTCAGTCTTTGAAGTAACTGGAAGCAAGGGGCACCACTTCCAGAGCATTGTGGATCTACCAGAAGACTAGTGGGTAGGGATTCATTGGGATTATGAATCAAGGGCCACTTAGGAATGGCAAAGTGCCACCCTTCTGTCACAGGGAAGAAAGGTCCTTCCCTCCAGTTCCCAATATAGTAGATGGAACTGCTCTCTAGATAGGCGACTTGGGGACTCCTCAGATGAGGGTCTTTTGTGTCTTTCACTGTCAGACCCCCTGGGCTTCTCTTCTTCCCACATTCTCCCTCTGTTAGGCCTGCTGTTTGGGTTCACAATTTAATTTGACACTGGGGGGCACAGAGCTGGGGGTGGTCAATGCGAGAGAAGAAACATCAGGCCAGGCTGAGTAAAGGAGCAGAGTTTCACAGGGGTTCACATCTGCTCCAAGCTACGGCAGTAAAAAGGGCAGTGGGGTTCGTGTTCTTCATGAGGTCCTTGTCCTCAGACCCACAGGGACAGCGGTCTCGCCCCAAGAGCTTTGTGAGAAGGGAAAGTACATGAGGTTGACAGTGATTCAAGGAGTTAAACTGATTTCATTGGCAGGGATAATCCTTAGAATTGGTGATTATCATAAAATTTTTGCCTTGTGGACCAAGAAAGCTTGCTGAATTCATATATCCCTGCTGAACTGTTCCCATGGAGTTCTATTCTGCTTCTATATGAGATTCTTCCTTCACCACTCACTGGATATACTTTAGGGTAACCACCCTACCAGATTTCCTTGTACAACAACCCTATCTATGGTCACAGTGCCTTTCGAATAGCAACTCCTCAGGCAGGTGTATGTGGAATTGAGTTAATGTTCAAGCTTTCCTTTCTCTTAACCTACGTGAGGTGGCATGGCGGCACTAAGAGACAAACACTGGCACCAGTGCTGCTTTCGGTTCTCACAGGGCCAGAGACCTCTAGTGAGGTGTGGCTGATGGTTCCCATGTGGCAGGAAAGAAAGGACAGTCATGCATGGTCTGCTGTGGGCACCATGCTGTGGAAGATATGTCAAAGTCCTGAATTGCAGCCAGGTTGTGAAATCCTGAGCCTTGGCCTTGTGGTGGGTTAAACTCTCATTCTTGAGCTTTATGGGAACATAGTGGACTCTGAAGTCAGACCCGAGTCTAAATCCCTGCTGTTCTGTGTACTAATGATGGTCAAGGTGCTGCAATGAGAACCAGAGCTCAACTTCAGGCTCCCAGGGTGTCCAGGTTGAAGAGAGGGAAGCAAACACGTGAACAGCCGAGGCACATAAGGTGAAGTCAGTTCTGCTGGAATGTACAAACTGAATGGGCTTTGCAAACCTGGCCTGTTGATGAAATTAGAAAGTCAGTGGGAAGTTTAAATGATGGGAGAAATGGCATCAGTCCCAAAGGGAACACCATGGGCTAAAGGCAGAAAGAAAAATAAAACAATGAGTGCTTGGCAGGAAAGATGAGTTGAGAAGTCCCGGGGCGTGAGTAGGGGTGATTGCAAAATATTGCAAATGTAACTCAAGGCAGCTTCCTGGAGGTCTTCCAATGCCTCCCTGAGGGAAGGATGGGCAGCGCCTGGTGACTTTTCATCTGGATTTTGAAATGATTCATTCTGCATTAAAAAAAAAAAAAACCCTTAGCCACAGGAACATACAGACAGCCACGACCTTAAGACTAGAGAGATTAGTTAGAAAAATCTGGTAGTAACGGACAAGAGACATTGATGGGGTGAAACAATAGAAAGAGAGAGTGCTGGCGTGGGAAAGTCATTATCCTTTGCTGGCTTGGATAGAGTATCCCTCTGATCGAATGTCATGTCTTCCAGAACACCCGCGGCCATACGTTCTAAAAATTCTTCCTCACCTCTGCTGAGTTCTTTGTTCCATATTTTGCTGTACTTTCTCCACAGATCTCATTGCTTTCTGCAAGGCCATCTGGGTCGTCTTCACTTGTTTATTGTTTTTGAAGGCAAAGACTCAGTCTGACTCTTCATCTCTGTCTCCCTAATACAGAGAATAGTGCCTGGTCAGAATTAGACACCTAACGAGTAGTTGTTGAAAGACTGAATAAAGAATGTTGATATTCTCACTGAGATTACCATTGGTGTAGGAGGAGTGAGTTTTTAGGAGGAAATGAAATGAGGCTGGTGTTTGACATAGTGGATTTGGAGGAGTTATAAGGTACAAGTATTGGGGCTGGGGATTTAGCTCAGCGGCAAAGCGCCTGCCTGGCAAGCGCAAGGTCGTGAGTTCTGTTCCCAGTACCGGAGAAAAACCAAAAACAAAACAAAACAAAACAAAACAAAACAAAACAAGATACAAGTATTTGTGGAAGTGATGGGGATAAGACCCTGACTCTGTGAGCTATGAAGTGGGATGATGGCCAAGTTATAACAATAATGACGACAACAACAAAAACAAGTAATATTTATTGAGTGTTTATTAGGAGCCGGGAACCATTCTAAGCACAGTCCCCATGTCAATTTACTTCACATTCCGAAAGCCCTTGTAGAAGGTACCGTTACTCTTCTCATTTTACAAAGGAAGGAGACCAAGGCTCAGGGTGATTTAAGAAGCTCATCTACATCCACACAAGTAAGAGGCTGTTGTGGATTCATGGAATGTGAATCTTTTCTACTCCCTTACAAAAACTCTTGCTTTCAGAAGGGGAACTGGTAAAGGACTGAAGGTGTTAGTGGACAGGAGAACCCAAACCAGAAGGAATAGTTGACTTTATCTAGTGCTGTGAGTGAGAAATGGAAAGAACTTCATAATTTAGATGGTTAAATAAAGGTAAATGTCCTTTCTCCAGAGCCCCTTCAGTGATATTATCTAGACAAGCCCGGTGGTAGGGTGTGAAAAGTGCAGAGAGGTGAATGAACCGGCCCAAGAAGGGTTGTTTTCAAGGAGCTGATTATAAAGGGTGGGACAGTGGCAGAGGTAACTAGAAGTAGACACTGAGGAGGGAGAGCGTGTAAAATGTTTATATGAGATAATGGAGAGTATGACCATGCTGTGTGTGGAAGAGGGAACAAATAAATTACAGGAGGGACCAAAGTTCTGGTTTTGAAAAAGATAGAAATATCTGAGACAGAGTAGAGATAGATAACTTACGGTTGGGAGGGTTGTGATATATTGCTATAATTTGGAATAATTACTTAAGAAATAGTAGAGGATGACCAGAACCATGTAGAAAGACTCCAGACTTCTGTGCTTTTCAATACATGTAGACTAAAAACTAAATTTCTCATGGATTCAATCTATACCAGTATGTGTTTGTATGTTAATATACATTACTTGGTATAATGTGCATGTGAACAAGGAGGCCAATAGTGAAATTAAGCCAAAGTGAAGGGCAGGGTGGCAAGAGACCTGAGAATTCAGGTTGGAGTGATGTTAGGAGGTCTTGGAGGGAAGAAAAGAAAAGAAGCCCTGAGGAATATGGGAGTGAAACTTCACTGTGTTAAGCTGGCCCTTTCCTCGGTGACACTGTACTCCTATTCTGTTTCCTGGCCCAGGGACTAAGCGTCTTTGTTCCATCATACCCTTTCACCATGATGTCTCTGCCTTGGACCCAGATGACCATGGACTGAATCCCCTGAAACCATGAGCCAAATTAAACCTCTCCTCCTTTAAATTGTGGGTGTTGGTACTATGTCTCAGCAGAGGGAAAGCTGACTAATACAGGAAGGCTATGGATGAGGAGAAGGGAAAGGTGGAGGACTTGAGAGTGACTTCAAGTATTACTTTCTTTAAGAAACACAATGAATGCAGGTTGTCCAGGGCAGATGTCTCCAAAAACAGGTCATATTTGAAGCTATTGTGGATGATAAACTAAGTCCTGGTCAGGTTGTTCTCTTGGCTGGAGAACAAAGACCTGAGAAATAATACAAACAATAAAGGGGATTTGCCAAAGAAGCAACAAGAAGGAAAAGTCTGGGGCAGAACAGCTTTCTCTGGCTTGTGCTTGTGCTACAGGCTGAAAATATAAACTCTTCCCCTGGAGAGGGCTGGCCTGGAGCTGGAATGGAGCCCTGGGCTGTTGAAAACCTGCATAAATAATTGCCCAGGGAAAAGTCAGAGGACCGGACAAGTAGGTGACAAGAAGTGAAGGCTCAGTCGTTCACAATATTCCCTAAGCCTGTGTGATGGATGCTCAGGGCTTCCACCTTGTGGTACACAGGTAAGACAGTTTTCTTATATTATTTACCTCATTTCTGACCAAGCTCACACCTGAATCCAACTTCTAAAAATAGGACCAAAGAGCTGTCTGCACAGATGAGGCACCAGTTGTGAGGATGGGGTTGGGTTCTGTGAATCCCCATTCCAGGACTGTTTTGCTTGATAAGAGCAGTGAGGTCCTGAGGCAGTCTCAGCTCTCTGCCCACTGCCCGCTGTGCTCAAAAGTTTCTGATCTTGTGTCCAGGGATCTCTGTTCAAACTCTTCCTCTACAACACGTGCAGTGAGCCCAGAGAGCAGAGTAGGAGTCTAGCACTCCACTAGGACCCTGAGAGGCCATCTGCTGTCCTCCAAGAGGAGGTTCTCGAGTCCTCTGATCTAGGAAGAATCACAACACTGGTGTTTGCACAGGTGCTATGATGAGACTCAGCTCAACTGTTGAGAAATACCGAAGGGTACTGCACTGGTGGAGCTTGTAAACAGTGCTCTGCTGGACATGAGGGAGACTACTTCTGCAGCCCAAATGTTTCATTATCTTCCCTGTTAGTTTAATTCATTTATTGTTTATTTTAATATGTGTAACATAGCTAGAAATCAGATATGAATACAGGTATATTTTTGGTTTGCAAATGAAAAGACAGAAATAATAAAATAACAAAATACACTGTGTGTATGGTTTCTTACTTGGGTTGTATAATTTTGCATATGGTATATATGAAGTCATAATTATAAAAATAATTTATTCCTTATGTCATTTCATTAAATATTTTCAAAAACCCAAAACTGTCCTTTCAGACAACAGTTCTTTTTTAAAAGTAGTACTTATTTCAACTTATCATTTGTCCTTTAGTTTTATGATTGATTTTGCTCTTTCAAGGTTTCTGAAAAATTTTTCAGAAATTTCATTTTATGGAAAAAAGTAAAACCAAATTTCATAGCAAAATAATAGGAGGCTAACAATAATTAATACATTGCATATTGTTATCTTTAAAGTAGTTACTCAGAGTATAAGATATGAGCATAAGAAATTCTCCAATCTATATTAGCACGAACCTTCTCTTTCAATAAATGAAGAGACACTAATCATATAACTAACTTGAATTTTTCCCTTTTCCCTCCTACTGTACCCTATTTCCTCTCCTGGTTTCCTTTTCCTTTTGAACAATTTCTTCCCATTTCATAATATCTATTGTACACTTTAGACCTTATTTATTCTTTCAGTTTCTCACACCAGGGAGACAATATGATGTTTACACAAGTCAATCTGATTTATTTCACTTATGAGTATGGTCTTAAGTTGCATCCATTTACCTATAAAAGTCTCAAGTTTATTCTTCTGTATGGCTGAGTAGTACTCCATTGTATAAAAATACCTCATCTTGTTTATCCATTCCTGCTGTCAGACATTTGGGTTGTTTCCAAGATTTAGCTATTACAAACTGTGCTGCCATAAATGTAGGTACACATAAATTGCTGTGGTATGATATTTTTAATTTTGGGAAGATAACCCGGAAGAGAAATAGCTGGGTCAAATGAGACCTCCAATCCTAGTTTTTGAGGAATCCCCAGAATGATTTTCACAGTGGTTGTACCAGTCTACACTCCCACCAACAGTGGAGAAGAGTTCCTTTTCCCTACAGTCCCACTAGCATTTGTTATTGGTTGATTTCTTGATGATAGCTATTCTTTCTAGGGTGAGATGGAATCTCAGTGTTGTTTTAATTTTTATTTTTCAAATCACCAATGATGTTGAACAGTTTTTCATATATTTATTTGCCTGTTAGTTTAGAGGTGGCCTCACAACAAGTGTAGGTAAACCAAGAGTTGGGTAAAAAATATTTTCCTTCAGGGTACCTGACTTCATCGGGTGGCAAAATGCACCGGGTAGTGAAAAGTGTTTTGCATGCTTTTAACTCTGGGGAGGGATCTTCTGCATTTTGGTCCTAGAGTTTTATTTTAGATTGAGCAAACTGCTTGGCCACAGAGAGAGAACTTTGAAGGCCCAGGTGTCCTTGTGACATTTGTTCCATCACTTTGTGCAGGTTTCTCAGTTCATTTTGACCAGGGTTAAAGTGGTGATATTCTCACCACCTGAGCTTATAAAACCTTCACCTTTTAAACAGCACTCTCTCTCCAACAGGTGGCTTCATGGTCTCACAGCTCTCTCTGTTACTGACAAAACAGATCAAGTTTCAAGTCTCAAGACAGAGGAGGCAATTGTTATTGCTATTACTATGGGGAGCTGGGAAAAAGAATGAAAGGCAAATTAAAATAGGTCAGCCTGCTTTAAACTCTTCTTCTAGTTTTGCTCTGTCTTGCTAGAGTTTGCTTCATGTTTGTCCCTTGTTAAAACTCATATATGCAGTTTGTCATAATGGAAGACATTTCTCTCTTTTGTATTATAAAGCACATTAAAGTATAATAGTCTGGTGAAGCACTGAGGTGTTATACTTTTCCTAGTGTGTGGTTCTTGGCCCAAACTGTATGATGGTTGGAAAAAATCAACACAAGACTGTTCTGTATAATATTATGTCTCTGGTAGAAAGTGCTTTGGAGGGTTTTATGGAGCACAGATTCTAGAGGTAAAACCTTTAGCCAGTCACAACTCTGAGAATATGATCAAACATTACATAAATAAACTAAAAAAATCACTAAAAGAGAGTAAGTTGCCAAGTGTTCACACTTGATTTGGATATTGCACCTAAACATGCAAGTTTGATATTTCCATCTTCTCTTTTTAGGGAATCAAATGAACAAACATGCGTACATATTAGCATTGCATGTATTTTATCTATGTGAAATCTTAGCATGTGTTAGGATTTTATTAGATTTCTTCTAAATTTGTCCTCATTTCTTCCAAGGTGCTTGGGGAAAGACCTTCAGTTGGAATTTGCTAACAGACACTTTCAACATCGTCCTTCACTAAATCTCTATGGCTGATATCACAGGCTTTACTTACTCTCTCCTTGGGTTTCCTTCCCCTTGCATAGCATATGTACTCAGAGTGCTCTGTAAGGCCATTATTAATATGTGGACCAAAAGGTAAGTTTTACATAACTGTCATGGTTTTAAAGAAGATGGAAGTAGAGGTAACAGATTCCAGTAGTATTAATGGCCATTTGTAGATCATGATCTTAGTCTAGAAATGAAGAAAGGAATAAAGAGGATGTGACATTGATTCTGAGGCTAGGTTAGTAAAATGCACAGTGACGTTTGCCTTCCTTTACGTGTTGTCTCCACAATGACAAAGATTTATTGTGGGAGACTTGGACTCTTCCCACTTTGTCATCATCCATCAACATCCATTCATCTCCAAATTTTTTTGAATCATCCAAAACACCCTTGAGGCCCTCTACATGTTGCTATTGATCTAGTTCAGTTGTTGTTCAAACTGTGCTACTCCTAAGCTTGCGGTGCTGCCTTTAGTTTCTCTTGGTTTCCAGTCTGCTGTCTGACCTCTCGCAGTGAAATCTAAGTCTGACATGCACCATCCCTGATGAAATATGTCATTGGCCTCCCATGGCCTGTTGAATGAAGAACAAGACCCTTAATTGGCCTGCGTGACTTGCACCTCATCAACCTATTACTTTATTAGTCACCCTTCTCCCTCTGACCTCTATCAAGAGACGGCCCAGTTCATTCACATTTTGGATCACAGCAGCAAAACTGGGTACAGCTTTGGCTGAGCAATCATACTGTCATCATCCCTGGCTGTCTCCTCATGCTGGGGCTACACACTTTTGCCTTTTCCCCCAGTGTCAAGACTCATTTCCATTCCTTTTGCTTTCTTCTTTCTTATTACTAAGGGGACAATTTCCTCTTTCTCATTACTAAGCAAAACTAAGCAGAAGGCTTCTCTGAGGCCCTTCTACTCACAGCCCAGGCCAGGCCAAATGCGTTTATTCCTCAGTATCCACAGGGGACCGATTCCAAAACTCTCTAATCCCAAACCTGAAGATGCTCAAGTCTCTTATAGAAAACAGCATACTGTTTGCACATAATCTATAGACATCCTCCTGTAAACTTTGAATTTTCTCTAGATTATTAATCATGCCTAATACACTGAAAATGCTATCCAGATATCAGTTGTTATACTACATATTTAGGGCATAATGATAAGAACAGACTCTGGACATGTTTAGTGCACGTATGGTTTAGATCTAAAATGTCCCTCAAATTCTCAGTGTTTGGAAAGTGATTGGCTGGGGTAGTCTCATACCCATCGTGGCTTCATCCTTTGATGAATGGGCAGCTGTGTGCTGCTGGAGGTGGGGCCTGGCTGGAGGCATTCCCTGGAGTGTGACCTGGAAGGTACGGCATTGTCACTGGCTCCTCCCCACTCTCTCTGCTTCCTGGTTGGTGTGGGTTGAACAGCTGTCCTCCGCCAGGCCCTTCCACCATGCCATTTCTCCATTGGTGCCAGCTGACCATTGACTGAAACCATGAGCTAAAATAACCTGTTTTCCTTTAAATCATGGGTGTCAGGTATTTTGTACCAAGGCCAAGAAAGTGACTGGTACAGTCCACATATTTTCTGATATTTTCCATCCATGTTGAATCCTCAGATGTAGAACCCATGGTTACATAATCAACCACACTGTGCTTTATGCCCTCACTGTTCTCTGACTCCCCCTCACCAAGACCTTCTTGTTTGCTGCATTACCAGGCATTCGTACAGAGCAAGTCTTAAATGATTTGGTTGTTCAATAAATGGGAGAATGCATATATGACTGCAAAAAGGGTGATTTTTCTGATGCTGTGAAACAGTGGTTAGGGGTCTCTAGTCCAGCTACTTTTGCTCCCATTACCTTTTTTAAAGGAAATAAAACATTGCATATAAATTGAGGATCCATTTATCTTTCTCCAGTCCCTCTCTTTCCAAATGTAAGAGTTACTCTGTACTTGCTTTATCGTGCATATCAAATGCAACTGTAAATAATATAATGTTTTACATATCTTTGGACTTTATATAGGTGGTTTCACAGCTGTGTCATGCTTCAATTTCTCTCCAGTTGCTATTAAGTAGTGAAGATATTAAAATATTAGTACTTTGGATTTTAGATCATTTTAATTCTTATATCATATTGGATTGTGTGACATATCATATTCTGCTATTGACTAGACTATCCCAAACACTGCTGTTAAGAACATGCTGCTCCATGTGTCTAGAATTAAAATTCAGAGGGGGAATTGTTAACTTAAAAAGCATGGTGTCAGCTATTTTAGATATGGCTAAATTTCCCTCTCTATTGTACCAATGGATTTGTCCAAGAGTAGCCCTTATCAAACTGTTTCTAGATCTGCTGACTACTATCAGAAGTGAAAATAATGCAAATTTGATGAATTTGAAATTCATCTTCCTTTTTGGTGGAATTTACCCGTTCCTGACTATTCCAGATATTAAGTATTTTATCACACATCTACTGGCCATTTGGTTTGTCCTCTGTAAATAGATTTAGAGAATCAAAAATAAAAAGTAACAACATATGATATAGTAGATACCTGATCAAAATTGGGGCAGTTTTGAAAGAAGTGGGGTTGGAAATAGTTCTGCACCCTAAAGTGTCTACTACATTTATTAGAGCACATCAAGTAATGAAGATCAGTTTTCAACTGGCCCCCATGGACTTTCCAAGTGTTGTTTACTTCTCTACTTTGGAAGTATGGAGAAAGGAAGAAACATTTCTTTTTTTTGGTACTGGGAATCGAACTCAGGACCTTGTATTTGCAAGTCAGGTGCTGTGCCACTGAGCTATATCTCCAGCCCAGAAGTAACCTTTCTATTCACCAGAGTGTCTCTAGTTGATAAAAAATAGTAAACCTAATGAAGAGTGAAAGACACCTGGATAACAAAATCAAAAACAACAAACGTAATATTTACTTGACCTATAATTTTGTCAAAGAAACAAATAGATTCAAACACAAGTACACATTTTAATATGAACCCATAGAGTTTTAGGCACAGTGCTAAGGGTTTTTCCTTCCTTCCAACTTGCTTTTTCTTTTCCTTTCCTTCCAATCCTACCCTTCAATCTCAGTCTTGTTTTCTGGTCATGCAGTGCTGAACAGAAGTCCTTGAAAGTTGATGAAAAGTCAGCAACATGTCTAGATCAGTACTTCCCAGTTGAAATACAATGTGAGCTATGTATGTGATCTTAAAATTTCTAGTAGGCACATTTAAAAAGTAAAAACGAATAAATGAGATTAATGCTCATAATGAGAATATTTTACCCCAAATATAAATATTTCAATATATAATCTGGGAGCTTTACTTCTATCCTGACCTCCTGGAGGTCACAGACACAAATGATCAGTGATCACCACCAGTGCAGCCAGCATCTGGCCCCTGTGCATGCACTGAGCTTCCTAGAGACACGGAAGCAGGTGGTCCACAAACTGTTGACCCTGCAATTCGTGTCTGGGTTCCGCATGTACTCTGAACTGCCTGGGGACACAGGACCATTGGTCCAGGATTGCACCACCAGTGCAGCCCACTTCTGGGTCATACATGTGCCTGAACTGCAAGGTGACATCACGGTCCATGTCTGAGACTTGGGAGAACTACATATACTTCACCATCTTCTGGAAGACCCCAGACTAAGCAGCGCACCTCAGAGGACACTGAAGAGCAAGCCTGACCATCAGAAAAACTAGGGACACTAGCGACCTTTGCTTAGCTGCCAGGGAAGAGGGAGACTGAGCGTTCTGCTTCCAGCATCAAACATGACATGGGAAAGGACTAAAACACAATCTCAGCACTCCATCCCACTCAGAACAGGTCCAGGAGACATTGAAATAGGAGAACTTGGTAAACACACACCTGAAATCGCTGAAATGATTGCAGTGGAAGTAAAGAAACAACTCCATCAGGCCATAGAAGAGATCAGATAAGAAATAATCTCTCAGGCAAAAAATGAAATGACAACGATAATGACACAATTGCTCAGCACATCTAAAGAAGAAATATATAAAAAAATAAATGAACATAGGCAATGCATGGAAATGTTAAATGAACAATATAGGAATGAACTAGAATGTATGAAACAGATTCAAAGAGACATCCAAGAAATCAAAGCTTCCATTGAAAGTTGGCAAAACTGCTGGAATGAAGCCAAAGATGGAATTTCAGATTTTGAAGGCAGCGTGGCAGCTAGCAATAGTGAAAGAAAGGATCTCTTAAAATCAAAAAGGATCTGGAAAAATCCATTGAACAGCTGCATATGAGGCAGAGAGGAACAATGTAAGACTAATAGTAATCAATGAAACAGCAGGAGGCAACACAAACAACATAAAAAGAATATTTGCAGAAATAATAGCAGAAAATTTCCCAAGCATGGAAACAGAATCTGGTACAGGTAAATGAGGCATAGATAACTCCAACTAGATATATATACAACTACACCCAGACATATAATAGTCAAGTTCCCAGATCTCCAGCAAAAGAACAGAATCTCAAAAGCTGCTAGAGAGAAGAAACAGATCACCTATAAAGGAAAGCCCATCAGAATCACAGCAGACTTCTCTACACAAACCATCCAACTGAAAGGAGCTTGGAGCGAAGTATTACAGGTCCTAAGGCACAACAGCTTCCAACCAAGACTGATGTACCCTGCCAAACTATCCCTCAAATTCAACAGAGAAATAACATATTTCCGTGACAAAGAACACCTTAAGAACTTCATGAGTGCTAAACCGTCCTTATAAAGAGTACTAAAAGATATTCTAGACAGAGAAAAATATGACCGCAATTTCAAGAACAGTTATAGAAAGGATCCCTCAAACAGAGCAAGCAATCAAACCGGTAGAAAAGTGGAAACCAACAGCAAATAAATAACATGACAAGGATAAGCCAACACATCAGTTATAACCATAAATGTAAATGGCCTCAATTTACCAGTGGAAAGAAACAGACTGGCAGAGTGGATTAAGAAACAAAATCCAACAATATGCTGCATACAGGAAACACATTTTACTCAAAAGAAAATCCATAGACTGAAAGTCAAAGGATGGAAAACAATTCTTCATGCAACAGGAACCCAGAGAAAAGCAGTTGTAGCTACTCTGTTTGCAGACAATGTAAACTTCAAACCAAGAACAATCAAAAAAGATCAAGAAGATAACTACATACTTGTTAGGGGAAAACTGCAAGAGGAAGAGATAACAATCACAAACAAGTATTCACCAAATATCAGAACATCCAACTTAACATACATGAAAACACAAATAATTAATAATACTATTGCAATAGGGGACCTCAACACCCCTTTGACACAAAGAGAAAGGTCAACTGGACAAAAAATCAACAACAAAATAACAAAGCTGAACCAAATCTGCCAACAAGTGGACTTAGTAGATGTATAATATACACATAGTAGATGTATAATGTATGTATATACACATTTTTTCACAGCTTCACATGGGACTTTGTCTAAAATAGACCACTAGCCCATAGAACATACCTAACTAGATGCAAAAGAATTGAAATTATCCCATGCATATTATCTGACCACAGTGCAATGAAGTTGGAAATTAACAACAAAAGGAACTTCAAAAACTCCACAAACTCTTGGAAATGAAATAACAACCTCCTGAACAACCAATGGGTCACAGAAGAAATTAAAAAATACCTTCAAACAAATGAAAATGTAGATACAACTTACCGGAATCTGTGGGATGCAAAGAAAGCAGTCCTCAGAGGGAAATTTATAGCAGTGAACTCAAACATCAGGAAAACAGAAAGAGAACAA
>NW_004955418.1:27738703-27774086 GCF_000276665.1 Chinchilla lanigera | reverse complement strand
CCAAACCTCCATGTGTAAGCAACGTATTGTCTCACTAGTGTAAGAACCTGAAAGAATGAATAAAAATTAAGAGGTATGATAGATTTTGTGAAATGAAAGGACAGTGCTCAAAAATAAAGGGCAACTGGGGTGAGGGAAGGAGAAAAGAAAGATGGGGAAACTATGTATGTGTGTATATTCAGGATAGCTAACGTGGTTGTACTACTGAGTTCTATCACTTTATTGAAAGGAACAGTTAATGATTATGTATTTGATCAACCTTGTATGTCTCTATTTGTTTTCCTGAGAAATCACTTTGAAGAAATCAATACATAATACCTCAATCATTGTTAATTTCCTACCACTTTGTCTGTAACTCTGTATTTCTTGTGTTGTTCTTATGCTATTTTGTAAATGGATGTCTGTTTGTTCATATATTTTCCTTCTTTTATTTTTAAAATAAATTTTAAAAAGTACATATAATCTGTATAAAAATTTATGTAAATCTACACTGATCTTTTCATGTTATCAAAAACCAGTGTGTACCACGCACCAGGGCTCATTTCAAATTATACTAGCCACAGTTCAGGTTCTCAATGCCAGGTGACCACAACTTGCATCTTTAGACAGCATATGTGTAAACCACTTGTTCCACATTACAAATTCACCCAGTGTATTCTCACTCTCCATTTCAATTTTCTTCCTTCCCCATAATCTGTTGGTATCCTGTGTTATGTATTCTGATCTCTTTTCAAATCAAGACTGGAGCTAAGGGATTAAGTGACCAGGGTTGTCCCCAGAGACCCATGAAGGAGTATGACTTCATTCTTGTCAATAAAATGACCTCTAATTCATCTCCCATTTGTCATTAAGTTTCATTATTCAAAGACTCCTGATATGGAACTTCGGGTGATCATCCTAACTTTAGTTTCCCTCAGAACAATTCCACTCCAAATTTCCAATGTCGATGAGAAATTTAAGAAAGATTTATCGGTGAGGATGCTCATGCTACTTTATAAGAGTCCAAGAATGTACAGGTAGCAGAGATCATTATTTTATCTGACCCAAGGGGTTTTATTGAGGGAAACCCAAATCAGTGGTTGCAGACACAAGTCTAGAACTTAGGTGAACAGGACTGTTGGACTGGTGTTATTTTCCTTGTTACTAAACATGGGTAATAGTGACCCTAAATAGGGTATGGGAGGCTTGATGAATAGCATCCCTCTTATCTGTCTAATGTCCATCAAGATCACACAGCGCACATGATAGTGACTGTGAATATCATTTAGGTTAAGCAGAAAGGCCACAAGGTAGCACAGTGTTAGGCAGAACAAGCTATGTCAAAAATAGAATTTAAAAAGTACAGTTTGAGTTCATCATATGGCCACAATTAGCCAAAAATAACATACAAATTATTATTGTTTTTCTTGGGATAAAGATGCTCTTTTCTTGTGCATTTTAGTATTCTTTTCCTCAAATTTAGTTATCAATGAGAAATCTTCATATATAAAAACTGGAATTCCTAGACTTGGTACAGTAGTACACACCTGTAATTCCAGCACTTGGAAGGCTGAGGCAGGAGGACCACCATGAGATCTAGGCCAGCTTGGGCTATGTAGTGAGTTCAAGGCCAGCCTGGAGTACATAGCAAGACCCTGTCTCAGAAAAAGAAAATAAAAGAAAGAAAAAAGAAAGAAAGAAAGAACAAATGAAAGAAAGAATGAAAGAAGAGGAAAAGAAGAGAAAGGAAATGAAAAGAAAAAAGAAAAGAAAAGAAAAGAAACAAAAGGAAAAGGAAAGACAAAAAGAAAAGAAAAGAAGAGAAAAGAAATACAGAAATGGAATTCCCTTCAATGAGACTCAGCAGCCCATCAAACCAGAGCCATACCCAATAACTTTGTCAAAGAATGAGAGGATCCAACTGTTTACATTTAACTTTTGCTTCACATTGTTTTTATTTGTTTGAAAAGTACTAGACTCTTTATTTGCTCCACTTTCTAGTAAATGTGTGAAAAATGCCATCAGTACAAGCCATTGCTTTCCCATAGCTTTTATTATTTTTTCCTGGTTCAGCAGCTCCATGGTAACTAATCTGAAAATTATTTCCAGGTTAAATCTTCTCTTTCATGTTAAATAACAAAATAATAAACATCTCAGTATGCTAATGAGCTATGTGCTTATGTTAAAATAGGCTTAGTGTTTATAGCATCTTGTGAAGATATGTATTATGCCGAGTCTATGGCTGATTTATTCTAAATTACAAAGTGTGGAGAACCTTTAGCTCATGCAACCCTGATTTGGTGATGTGTGATAGGTCCCTGTGTCAATCTGTCTCTCTCTGTCACACACACACAATCACACATATACACACACCCCAAATATAATTGTTCAGTCAGAAAGGTACAAAACGGCTTCGTGGAAATGCTTCAGGGAAGTTTTAGGGCAGCTGTGTGGCAGTTCCTCTTCCCCTCATTGTGTCAGTGAAGGAAATAAGGAAGGAGGGCTGGCTTATTAAACCACACACAGTCATTAGCATGGCCCTGTGGGCCAGAATGGTTTCTAAACATCGCTGCGGAGATTTCTTCCAAAGATTATGTGATGATCAGCTATTTGGCCACTTCAGTAATTGGAAACACATTTCTCTGTGAGTGTGGCTTTCCTTTGGATTGGCACATTGAGCATTCTAGTGTGTTAGAATCCTCTAATCACACATAGCAAGCTGAAGGACACAGAAGGATTTTATTACAAAAAAAACTGACTCTGAGAGCATGACAGAGTTGCACTAAAACTCAGATCCGCTCATCCCAGTTCCTCCATTTGTTTTATTCACTAATCAGGAGGAATTTTTATGACAAAAGTGTCAAGAGAAAAGGTACAGATTCTTCTCCTTGGAAAATTCTCTTACTGCATACTAGATATTACTTCTGTCTACAGTCTCCATTGACTAAAACAGAATAGCCACTTAAACTTCATGGTACTAATTCTGGCTTTATGCCCTCCTGTTGTAGAACATGGCTAAGCTGTTAACTACAATGATGAGAAACCAGTGTTTTCCCAGTTCCTGTGACCCAATCAGTAAACTAAAGCTGAAAAACTGCAAGAGGACAGTATTTCCTGGCTCATTTTCCATCTAAAGAAATGTAGAGACTCTTGAATTGCTCTCAGTTAGTTCAAGAATTCCCTAGAGCTTGCTTCTGTGGTGTACACATCCCTCCTGGCCAGAGCAGAGTCTTTTATTTTCTCCCTCATGCACTTGGCTGTGCTGGTCTCCTGGTATCTCACAATAGATCATATGCTTTCTCTGTTCTCACATCTCGCTTCTGCCTTGTGCAGTGATGTTGAACTCTGACTACCTGATCTAGCAGAATGTCCCCTGGAACATCTCATCAGCTCCAAATGCAGATTAAACTAGTCTGGCTGCTGTGATCTCATTTGCTTTGCTGGGTGCTCTAAGACCCAGCTGAACATTCTGCTGAATTGAAGAAGTATTCTCTATTGTAAGTCCGGGGACATTCTTAGGTGGGCCGTGAAGCTCCTGTTCTCAATGTTATTTGGTGATTTTTGTAAGATAGCACATGTCCTGTATTGCCCTCTCCTTCAGAGGCTCCATTATGCAGACTCGAACTAGAGGGCAATACATACCCAGCTGTGCTCAGGGAAACCTCCTCCAAAACCATCACACTTGGATCAGACATGTGCAAATCATGTTCATCTCTCCTTAGGATACGTTACTTCTCATGGGATTCTTCCTGTCCTCATAGAAACCTTGTCTTCAAGGCCCTACCTTCCAGAAAGTTGTGTTTGTGTCAAGGTGCACCTAGAGCAAATCCCCAGGCTGCAGTAGTTTCCTTCTCCAAGAACCAAGAAACACACTTAAAGACGTTTCTGCTCTTTACGAGTGTTCAAGACACAAAGGGGAACGCCAGATGTGGTGGTGCATGCCTGTAATCCCAGCACTCGGGAGGCTGAGGCAGGAGGATCATTGGGAGTTCAAGGCCAGCCTGGATACAAAGTGAGCTCAAGGCTAGCCTGAACTGCATACTGAGACCCAGTCTCAAAAAAACCCAACAAAACAAAACAAAACAAAAAAAGACACAAAGCAGGTTTTTTTTCCCATGCAGTTATTTTTATTCATTGTTATTTGCACCTAACTCGAAATATCATTTGTAGTACAATATACAAGCCACGGAAAAGTGCAGCCACTGTGCGCTGGTAAAGTGTCAGCAACAAGCTCCCTGGGGGGCAGAAATCCTGATTTATAGCATTTGTTGACTTCCTTGTTGTAATATTCCCCTGAGAGCCAATATTCAGCCACCAGCACAACATCGTGAAAGAGGAATGGGAAGAGCACATGCTTTCTCTGTTCGAAAGAAAGAAAACGGTTATCCCTTTTCAGTCAACAAATGGAAGAGTTGGAAATAATCTGAAGGGCATAAATACCACTAAAATATCGAAAATATAGGTTTGAAATTTGAGTATTTGTTACCTTTGCTTTGAAAACCATTTATTTAACTGCAAATTTACATCACGTAAATTTAATGAGGGCTGTGTTGAATATGTGCTCACAAAATTCCCGAAACTTTAACAATCGACTCTCACAAGCCGGCACTCCACTGTGTGTAATATAATGATGCGTGCCCAGTACTTATATTCCAGAAAGCTGGAACTGAGCATTGCAAGTTGTTAGGAGTGCATATATAAAATAGAAATACTTCACATAATACTTAGCACATGGGTGCTCCATAAAATCTGGGTAAGTGCAAAAGAATAGTCATAGATGGTAGAAGAGGCATGAAGTGTTTGGTGCAGTGTGTAAGTACTCAGTGTTCTAAAGCAAATCAAAGCTTTTGCTCTAATAATCCCAGGACTGTGTGCATAGTTTTTGTCGCCTTCAGGGAGATCCTACCCCGCTGTTAGAGAGGCCGAGGGAGGAGAGAGAGTCCAAATGACATCATTTCTCTCATGCTCCTCAAATGGTCCTCATTAAGTTGACTGCACAGACTATAAAGAGGGATTTTAAAAGCCTGGAAAAGTTGAAGGCAGACAATCTCTTGCTCAGAGGATGAAATGGGGGTAAACCATAACATATGTACCAAATAATATAGTCTTTGTTTTATGTAATAATTTATTTTCCTCCCTCCTTTTCCTCTACATGGGAGAGACGTAACTTGGGGTCAAGTCTCAGGCCTCGGAGAACTGAAGAAAGAGCAGGCTGATCTGACGGCTTCGCTGGCAGGCACCCGGCTGGACCTCGCCACACAGTGGCGGACTCCCCAGTTAAATTATGATGGCTATTTGGACCAGACAGGTCTCATGCTTTATGGGACTGATAGTATTCAGCGTTTAAAACCATTAAATTTACATCTGGGAAAACCCTGGTCGGGAAAAGGTAAAAAGGTCAAATTTTCATAATGGCTCTCAGAGCCAAAATGGTATCTTTCCTAAGGGGCTGGCTGGAAAACATTCAGCTTTTTGTTGCAACAGAGGTCTCGCCTAATTGAAAATCAGCGAGATAAAAGGATCTTTTAGCAAGAGTACTTAAACTCACTGACAGATATTTTCCTACTAATTATTAGGACTAGTGGCTAAATATAGTGTTCTGCTGTGAACAGAATGAATCTTCACATTTAAACTTGTGAGGCTCTTTTCCTTTGAGTTTCGTGGATGTTGTCGATCTAAGCTGCTACTTAATGCAGTATGGAAGAAAAAGTCAGTTTTCTTACTTGTTTTAGCTGGAACCCTAGAATTTAACTGGGGTTTCATAATTTTATTGAGTCAGCAACAACTTATTTAAAGAACATGAGGTTCTTGTCTGGATGGTTCTTAAGTGAATTTCTTCTTGGGAGGATTAATTCTCCTAGGATGTGACATATGGGAACCTGGAACTCAGCATGCTGTGGGAAGTCATGCAACAGACACCACTGTGTGAACCATAAAAGCATTTGATAAACCGGACTTTATCAAAATATTTTCATCTGTGAAGCCCCAGTCAAGAACATGATAAGATTGGCAACAGACTGGGGAAAGTGTCTTTTAAACTATATATTTGAAAGAGAAGTTGTAGCTAGAATATGTAAAGAACTCTGAAAACCTGACAGTAAAAAACATACGATCCAGTTTGAAAATGAGCAAAAGACAGGAAGAGACATTTCATAGAAGACTGATTGGAACTGGGGATTTAGCTCAGTGGCACAGTGTCTGCCTGCCAAGTGTGAAGTCATGAGTTCAATTCCTGGTACCGGAAAAAAACCAAAACAAAAAAAAAAAAAAAAAAGCCATAGAAGACAGATTGTATTTAGACATGTGAAAAAATTATCATTAACATTAGCCTTTGAAGAAATGCAAATTCAATAAAAAATCAGATATTACTCCATACCTATCATAAGTACTAATACTAAAAACTAACAAAACTGGGAGTGGTGGCACTTGCTTCTAACCCCAGTACTTGGTAAGCTAAGGCAGGAGTTCACGAGTGAAAGCCAACCTGGGTTACATAGTGAGCTCAAGACTAGTCTGAGCTACACAGTGAGACACTGTTTCAAAAAAACACAGCACCATGTGGTGGGAAAAATGTGGAGAAATTCGGCCATGCTTATCTTGCTTTGGGGAGGTAAAATGGTATAGCCATTCTGGGAAACAGTTTAGCAATTTCTCAATAAACTAAGCATTCAGTCTTCATAAGGTCCAACAATTTCACTCCTGGGCATTTATCCCAGAGAAATCAATACTTAGATTCACACAAAAACCTTTATGTGGATGTTCATGGTAACTTTACTTGCAGCAGTTTAAAGCTGAGAACAATTAAGGTGCCGTCCATCCCAAGTTAACAAATTACTGATATGGTATTTCAGCAGCTCCAGTGAATCTTTAGGAAATCTGATAAGTAAAGAAAGGCATTTCCCCACAAGATTACATACTATAGATTCCATTTATATAGAATTCTTGAAATTTCAAGATTATGGAAATGGAGAAGGTTAATAGTTGCCAGAGGTTAGAAACAGGCAGGGATACCAAGAAGGAAGTGATACCATCTATTATAAAAGAAACTTGGAGAGATCCTATGCTGATGATACTGTTCTGCATCTTGACCGTGTCCACACTAATATTCTGCTTGTAATGTTACATTGTAGTTTGCAAGACATTTTCATCAGGGGGAATTAATCGGGTAAAGAATAAACTGGATTTGTCTGTGTAATCTCTTACTAGTGCATGTGATTTTCTATTGCAGTGTGTGTACGTGTATGTCCACAAGTGTGGTGCTGGGGATCACACTCAAGGCCTCATATGTGCTAGGCAAATACTCCACCACTGAGCTGAAAACCTCAGCCCTAAAGATTAATTGTAAAAAATGAGGGATTGGGGAAAATGGAGTAAGGAGCATTGCACTCAAAAACTGTCGATAGCATTTAAAGGTAAGGAGAATCTTTTTTTTTTTAAGATAAAAGAATGCAGACATACCAACAAACACACGTACATTTAGAAAATAAAAACAAAACAAACAATACAGAATTTCAGACAAGATAAGAAATTAACAATGGTTGTTGTATTACATATTGATATCTTCAAACTGATTACTCAGATAAACAAATATGGACACACAAGATCTGACAAAACTGGCTGCACAGTTTCACACAGGAAACACTTAAGAAATACATAACTACTTCGCTGAGGCTGCCCCATCTCTTTCATAGGCCTGAAGTTTGCTTGTGGAAGTGGGCATTGCCGGGGTGGCAGCTGCTGAGTCCCCATGGCGTGGTGGAAGGTGGGCCTGATGGAAGAGGGGTGGGAAGTTCTCATAGAGGAGATGGGCTCTATGGCTCCTAACACACAGTAACTGACGTGCTTGACAGATGCCTGAGAACTGAGATGTGTGTCAATGTCTTCTCTGTAACCCTGCTCATATGCAGTTTTCTGTGTTCACCTACTGTGTCAGAAACACAAAATCCATGATACGCTTACATTATTTCTTAATGTTTGCTCTGAAACAAATATGCATCTCCCCAAACAGGCATTAAAGCAGAACTGATTACATATTCAGAATATACAAATGACATAATTCCCAGATAATTACTGGCAAGGGAAGACGATTCCACTTCAGATGGTAAGCAATCCCTTCAACGATTTCAGAGAATTTCAAGTACTCCTGATCTTATGCAGGTTACTAGATACACCTGGAAGAAATGCTAAAAATTTGGGAAGATATTTTCTTTTGTTTCCTCAAATGGGAAAAAAGTGATAGACATGAAGAGAACCTTCTAGACTTTTACATAAGGACACAAATACAGTGAAATCAAATGTACACTAAAAGGAAATGAAAACAAAAATGAAAATAAAAATCCATAGATTTTTCACAATTTTAGACAAAACAGAGGTCAGAAAATTTCCCGCCTTTTTCTATTTTATTGGTTAGCTTACCTACATTCCAGTCTAACAAATGAGGGGATGGCTATGTGGTAAAAAACACTATTCCAATTACATTGCCTTTTAAAGAAATTTAAAATGGACTACACATATTTAATTATTGAAAATCTTATGCCTATTAGTGGTAGATGGAAATGTCAGTAGATTATTGGAGAACATCACTTGTGAAACAGTAAAGTTATTCTATGATTCACTGGCTCAGGTAAGTGGAAACGTAGTGCTATTAAAATAAAGGTTATAAACCTACTTTTGTGGTTGAATTAATTGTGCTTGTGTCTACTGATACAGATGACTTTACCTAAACAGACCTGCCGTCTTGTTACACACTTTGGTGCTCACAAAGTAAATTTATGAAATTATTCATTATTTTCCATCTGTTACTACCTGGAAATCCTTCTGATTATAGACCATAGTATAAAAGAATTCAGCTTAGACATCCAGCTGATCTTAGATGTTGCAAAAATCACAGATTCCCTTCTGCATAACCAGTCTCAGTGCTCAGACACTGAAATATCACGTGATCATACACAAATTACAAAGAGAAATGGACCACCCAGTTTAAAGTTAATAACCCTGGTGGAGCCGGGGAGAAAGCTGGCTTTGGAGAAAACGCCTGAACTGGAGCCGTGTACTGGGGAAGTGAGAAGATGGTAGCAACAGCAAAGAGAAAAGGCTGGGTTATACAAGCAGATCAAGCTCCAAGAGAGGAGTAAGACCACGGGCCACAACCCACACCCTTCCACAAACCCAACTGAAAATCATAAATTAGTAAAAAATAAACCAGGAACACGTCTCTGCTTTAAATGGGAAGGAAATAGCCACAACTTCAAGCCACAAATTATAAACCAAACCGTCCAAATACTAAGAAATCTGTAGAAGGAAAATAGGAGGAAGCTGAGTATCCACCCAAGCTCATGCAGACATCAAGTGGGATGTAAGTTTTCTTAAATGTCAGTGTTATAGTTTTGAAGAGTCCATCCTGGAATCTGTTAATTTAAGAGACAAGAGCTCCAACTTGTGAGAAGACCTAAAAGTGAGGCTGTTTTTATAGAAGTTTCATCCAAATAGCTCAGAGTGGTCAGAGAGGCAATTATTTGTGATCAAGTCTTCCAGGCTTGACCAATGAGAGGCAAAAGGAAAAACAATCTGGCTACAAGAGATTTTACCGTAAGGAAGTTTGAAGTTTTAAATAACAGACTTAAAGGAAGAGGAACGGGCAAAAGAAAGACACAGATACAATGAGATAATATTCAAGATGAAAAACCTGAGTCATACAGTTGCCTACTTGTTAGTTAAACAATTATATATGGAGAACCTGCTTTGTGCCCAAATCAGTGTCCTCTGTTGGTGACTCCATCACTCAGATGGAGAGGGTCCCCATGTTCATGAAGCTCCATTTCAGGAGTGCGGAGATGCACTGGTCTCCTCCCCTCATGGTGATCAGGATGGAGGGAGAGAGGAGAGAAAGGGGTGATACATGAAAACGAATAATAAAGCAGCAAAGGAGTTTAACAGATGAATTCATATCTTTTCTTCTTCAACATAAATATTAATTTTACTTCAGAAAGTTAGAATATGTGAAATTTTCAGGACCAAAAGTAAAAATTGAATTAAAAATGTGTTAAAAGCTCTGAGAGTGTTTACCAGCACCAAAAACATACGGTTACTATTATTACCCACATGTAGGACAGAAAAGGACCTTATATCTGTGCAACCTGGGGACCAGGACAAAGAATGCTGGGATGTGGATGAGAAAATTAATGGCTCCTCTGAAAAAGAGAAACTATCTTGCCCTTGTAATGTAAAAACGAAGTTTGCCCTTGGGAATGTGTAACTTTAGCCTTCCCATCACATGAATTTAGAATTTAGAATTTTGAATTTGGACTACCTAGGCAGTCCAAGAAACTTATGACAGAAAATTAAACTGAAGCTGTCTTCAAATGGCAATTCTTCAAGACCCCTGGAAGAAACAAATGCAAAACTTCCCTGGAGAAACATCTCTTCAACCAAGGATCATTGAGGTTTCCACAGACTTAGATCACCAGAATCCCAATTATGAACAACAACAACAAAACCCTAAAGTGATTAGAAATGATAAGATGCAGAATTAAAAGTGTAAAGACTAACTTGTTGCAGTAACGTGTATGAGCCACAAAATGATTAAATGGATACAGAAATGAAAATGAGAACAAGAGAACACTAACAGTTGAATACACGGATTAGAAAAAGACCATGTGGAAATGAGAAAAAAATAAAATTAAATGGATAGGTTAGAGAGCAGATTTAATACAATGAAAGAAAGCATTAATAAACTGAAAGACAGTTCAGAGAAAATCATATTGGATTTGGTCAAAGAGAGAAAAACTGATAGAAAATTGGAAAGTGAGCTGGAAGATCATTTCCAGTTTGGTTTAGTACATAGTGAATGATATGGGTCTACGTTTAATCTTTGGCAGGTGGAAAGCCAGTTTTCCCAGCACCATTTATTGAAGAGGCTATCTTTCTTTTAATGAAGGTGTTTGGCCCCTTTGTCAAAGATAAGATAGGTGAGTGTGTTTTGAATTGTTCCTGCAGCTTCTAATCTGTTCCACTGATCTTCAGATCTGTTTTTTTTCCAATACCATGATGTTTTACCATGGTAGCTTTATAGTATAATTTTAAGTCAGAGAATGTGATGCACCTGCCTGACCACTGTTGTTTTTGCAATTCCAGGTGTCTTCTGGTTCCAAATGAATTTTAGGGTTGCTTTCTCTAATTTTGTGAGGTATGCTATTGATATTTTGATTAGGATTGCATTTATTCTGTTTAACAATCTTGGAAGTATGGTCATTTTCACTATATTGGTTCTTCCTACCCAAGAATAAGGGATATCTTTCTATTTTCTGATATTCTCTTCAATCTCTTTTTCAGATCACTGTAGTTTTCAATGTAAAAGTCTTTTATCTTCTTTGTTAGATTGATTCCTAAGCATTTCTTTTTGTGTTGCTATTGTTAAAGGTGTGATTTCTCTAATTTCTCTCTCAGTGAATTTGTTATTTATGTACAAATAGGAAGGTTATTGACTTTTGAGAGTTGATTTTGGATCCTGCTATGTGACTGAATTTGGTTATTAAATCTAGAAATCTTTTGGTGGAGTTTTTGGGGTCTATGATATAGAATATCATGTCATCTGCAAATAATGATAATTTAATTTCTCCTTTTCCTAATTTTTCCTTTTATTTCTTCTGCTTCTCTAGTTGTTCTAGCTAATGTTTCCAGAGCTATATTGAACAGGAGTGGTGATAGTGGACATCCTTGTCTTGTTCCTGATTTAAAAGTGAAAGCTTTCAGTTTTTGACCATTTAGTAGATTTTGGTTGTTGGTTTGTCATAGATAGCTTTTATCAGATTGAGATAAAGATGTTTCAATTTTTTGTAGTTTTTATCATGTATGGGTGTCAGACTTTGTGAAATGCTTTCTCCGTGTCTACTGAGGTGATCCTGTGATTTTTGTGCTTTTTTCTATAGATATAGTGCATTACATTTATTGATTTGCATATGTGAGACCATCCTTGCATCCCTGAAATGAATCCTACTTGGTCATAGTGTATAATAATTTTCTTGATGATTTGCTGTATTTGCTAGTATCTTATTGAGGGCTTTTGCACCTATGTCATTAGGGAAATTGGCCTGTAGTTCTCTTTTTGGTTGGATCATTCCCTTGTTTTGATATCAGGGTAATGCTTGCCTCCTAAATTTGTGAATATTTCTTTCCTTTCAATTTCATTAAAGAGTTTGAGGTGGTGATGGCGTTAGATCTCTAAATTTCTTGTAGAATTCAGCAGTGAATCTGTCAGGATCTGGGCTTTTCTTTGTTGTTAGGGTTGTTTTGTTTTGTTTTGTTTTGCTTTGAGACAGGGTCTCCCTATGTAGTGGAGGCTGGCCTCAAACTCATAATGATCCTCCTACTTCTGCCTCCCAAGTGCTGGGATTACAGGTGTGTGCTACCACCACTAGCTCTTGTTAAGTTTTTAAGTACATCTATATACATATACATATATGAATGTGAATATACATATATGTAATGTATGCACAGATAATATAGATACACATATGTACAAGTGCATATGTATGAAAAATGAGCAGACTAAAGGTGATGAAAGAAATCAGACATTTGAGATTACTTAGCTTTGGTTTTGTTGTTTGCTTGTGGTAGAGTACCTTTTAATTGGTCTAACTTATATTTCATCTCTGTTATTTTTCTTTCTCTCTTCCATTTCTTTTCTGAGGTTTAACTATTTGTTGAGATTTTCGTGTATCTATGCTGCAGTCCAATAACATGTTTATTATAAAAAGTACAACCAACAGCCATTTCATTATCTCTTCTTTGTTCTCTTGCAGAAATTTATTTGGCTTCTTCTTTTCAATCTCTCAAGAGAATATGAAACACACAGTGCATGTTTAAATGCATATACTGTATGCTTTCTCTTTTGTATCGTTTCATCTCCTGTGTGTGTGCATGAGTGTGCATGCCTGCATGTGCAGATGAGTGTGCATGGGTACGGTGTCCATGCATAAGTGCTGTGCTCAGCCTTTTCTTTGGACACAAGCTGCTATGGCAAAGTTCAGTTTTACTGACGAATAGTGTGAGGAAGGCTAGGGCAGAGATCCAAGTCATTCTTAGTGTTCAGTTCAGATTTGTTGCTTTAAACACCTTTGAAAAAAGTTTGATATTTTCTGTCATGCAAATACTATGAAAATCACCCATAAAAAGTACTTGAGGTCATTAGTCATTACAGAAATGGAAATTAAAATCACAGTGCAACAGCACAACACATCCACTTGCAAGGGTATAATGAGTATGACTGAGAGTAGCAAAAGCAAAGAGCCCTGGGGCTACTGGACTGTTCTATAGCACCGTGCAAAGTGTAAACTGATGCCAACACTCATGATGTATGCGCTTTGTATCTATGCTGCAGTCCAATAACGTGTTTATTATAAAAAGTACAACTAACAGCCATTTTAAAAAATTGGTTACTTGCTAATGTGCAAATAATGCGCTGTATTGATTTTCGGTCTTCTTTCTTAACTTACTACTAATAAAAATGTTACAATTAAGGTAGAGCAATAAATGAGAGGTTCAGAATTAAGGATGATTCATGAATATTATCTGCTAGACTTAGCAAGAGTGATTAGTGTTTCTTTAAGTCGAACAATCACTAAATTCTGGGGAACTGTTTAACTAACACACTCAGCTACCAGTCTCTGGTTATTGTCCTGTGAATTGCTAATCAATTGCAGATTAACGACTGCTTTTCTAGCTCTTAATTTTTAAATTTTCAGATGCCTGCTGTGACCTTAGGAAGCAGGCTCTAGGGAGAGGACTTTGTTACCTGGGTGTTATAATGCTGGAATGGAAGAAAAAAATCTAAGCAAAGAAGCTTTAACTGTTGTAACATTCCTCTTCTGAGTAGTGAAGTATTCACTCTTTTAGGGTAAAATGTCAGTTTTTATATTAAAAAAAACTGTTATCAACTAGATGCAGCAAAAATACAGAAGTAATGAACTGCTGAGTAAATCTCTTCTTTGTGGACTCACCCTATAGCTTTTTGTTGAGAGTCACTATGTTCTTCCCGAGTACGGTTGCCGTTGTGAAGAAATGAAGTCTGTGAGCAAGAGGCAGATACTGCAGAGAAACAGCGAAGTGCTCTGCAGCCAGCGTAGGCTTGTGCATAGCTACAGTGGCACCATGAAGGAGAAACTGAAAAGAATTCAGGAAATGTTGGCTATAGATACCTATTATAGATGCTATCAGAACTGCTACCCAATACAGTGCAGAAATTTACATCCATGGAAACAGTGGCTGATGAACTAGCATTTGCTTAACCCATAGAGATTAAAAAGAAATGGTGAGGGTGAAGAAAGAAAACCAGGGCAAGAAAAGCAGTGGATAAGTTTGGAGTAGAATCTCCTAGTTACAACTTCTAGTTACTTTGAGCCCTCAGAGTGGCTGAGTGTGTTAATTAAACAGTTCCCCAGAATTTTGTGACTGTCTGACTTAAACACTAATCACTCTTGCTAAGTCTAGCAGAGAATATTCATGAATCAGTCTTAATTCTGAACCTCTCATTTATTGCTCTACCTTAATTGTGACAATTTTGTTAGTAGTAAATTAAGTCGTAACTAGAAGATTCTTCTCCAACTTTGAGCCCTCGCTTCCAGTGACCCTGGCTTCTCAGACCACCCCAGGGGCACAGCCTTCTCCACTCTGCTGTCCCAGCATAAGCAGGAGCAGTGTGCACACCTGTGAGATCAACTTTCCGGGCTAAATATCTTCTATAAAATCTTTCGAAAGCAATAGGGTGCACCCACTTACAGCTTTTGGAATGGGAGCCAATTTTTAATTTGTTCCTCCTGCTTGCTGAAAATATAGTATTTCTCTTTCAAAGACTTTGTTAGAAATCTGGTTTTCTTATGGGAACACAGACAAGCAATTCACAGTGATGCATTAGTGATGATGGTTAGAGTTGAGAGGTTCTTCGGCTATTAGGAATTTGTTCTTAAAAAAAGGCTTTAACGTTGCACAAAGATTTCAGATTTTAAAGAAGCCAGTTCCAAAAAGAAAATAAAAGAACCATTAATAATGACAACCATGATGAGAATAGAGACGATGATGATTACTACAATACCTGATGATACGGCACGGCCCACACAGAACATTTCAGCGACAGCTTCTCTTTATAGACTGGTGCAAGGAGTCGCCTCAGCAAGGTTAGATTTATGGCAGGAAGTCTACTGCAGCGATGTCAATAGCAGAGAAACAGGAAAGGAAGAAAAAGGCCTGCTTGAAGTAATTTTAAAAACCTAAAGTGAAAGGAAAATAAGCCTGCTGCCCAAGGACAGAGCTGTAGGTTTGGAGGCACAAAAAACTGAACCCCACATTCTATTTTGCTTCTCTCTGTTCCACTAAGGTGGAAAAGGATCTAGAGATGGCGCAGGGAGAGACAAAAGATGGATGAATGGGAAGAAGCCACATCTGCACAGGATGAGTCTATGTGGGGCCTTAACTGCTCTGAAGGAGGCTAAGAACAACTAGAAGGAATTGAACCACAAGATGCAAAAAGAAAATTCAAAGGAGAGCAGCAGCAACCATCGAATCTTGCAAAACAGAGGGCTGTTGACAGACCAGGGATATGTGCATATAAGTCCTTCTTCAAAGGGAGGGAACATATTTCCATGCACTACTTTGAAATTTCAAGGTAATTGTTATAATTGATTTTAAGTAACATTTTTATTTTTAGCACATCAACATTTTAGGAACTAGGAAATGTTTAGTAACTGATCATAGCATGCACTCTTTGGCTACCAGACCAAAGAGTTGTTACTGGCTGCAGATCCATTGGGGAGGATTGTCTGCCACATATTCTTCCACGGTTTAGTGTTTAGTACATGCAGTTGCATTTGAAATTTGGATTTCTTTTTTGTCCTATAAAATATCTCAAGAACCAGTATAATGCATTATAAGAATATAAAACTCTGGGTGCATAAAATACACATCACAAAGGAATACAATTATGGGTAGGAATGGGTAGGATATCTTCTGAAATAGATGATAACCATTTCAAAGTTGAAGACTTGGTGTGACCAGTCCGTGTAATGCCTTCTACCTGTCAAAAACTTCTGGAAATACTTGAAATTTTACTAACAGCCAGCTCTAAAGGTTCTAAGAGATCATGACCTGAGTGCAGGATGTGAAAAGAATGTCATATGCTATAGAGTAGAATGTCATGTCCATATATGCCATAGGAATATTCCCCAAAGGCCCACGAGAGCTTGGCCCCCAGCCTGGGCACTATTAGTAGGTGGTGGAAACTTTAGTAACTGAGGCCAGGGGGAGTAAGTTAGGTCATTGAGAGAGCACCCCAGAGGAGCTACTGGGACCCCAGTGCCTTTTCTTCTTTCTCCTTACTGTCATGGTTTAGGCCTAAAATGTTCCCTAAGTCTCATAAGAGTGGAAGATGACTGGTCCTGGGAGAGCTATACTCATCTGTGGAGTCATTCATTGATGAGTTCATGGCTGAATGTGCTGTCAGGAGGTGAGGCCTGGTTGGAGGTGGGCCACTGGGGGTGTGACCTGGAGGGATTGTATTCCTGTCCCCTGCTCCTCCTTGCAGTTCAAATCAGGGATCAAAAAATGCAGACTGAGTTTACAAAACTAAATTGAGCTCTCTTCATTCACAGATGGAGTCAGATTCCTACTAGAGCCAGAAATACCGGAATCCTAGTGTCTTTGGGTTTTATTACAGTGTTCTATAAAGTCTCTCATCCTTTCCCATTGGTCAATAGAACAATTTTATTTTATTTTACTTTATTTTTTGTTTTTGTCTTTTTTTCCAGTACCGGGAATTGAACTCACAACCCCATGCTTGCCAGGCAGGCACTGTACCACTGAGCTAAATCCCCAGCCCCTAATAGAACAATTTTAGGAAACATTACTTGATGTCATGGAAAATTTGGTGGCTTCATAACTGAACAAGTGTACTAAAAAGGAGCTGACTGATGAATACAGGTTACTGTCAAGAATTCTTCATCATGAAGTGCAGTATTACATATCAAATATTATTCCCCACGTTTGCATGCTTGTATCTGGTAATCTGAGCAATTTACATGACAACCACAATATGCAGTGTAACATCCATTGGTGAATTCCTACAATCCTGCCTACTGACACTCTGCATTGTCTCTGTTCTTTTAAAAAATTATTTTCTTATTCCCTTTAAAGATTTGATCAATCGTCTATTCTTACGTCTGGTAATCTGTGCAACTTCATTGAATATAACAATATGCAATATAACAACCACTATTCATCTCTATCATTTGGTTTGAAACCCTGTATCATTTTTAATGTCCTTGCCTTGTGTTGTTTGTACTTTGCTATTGTTCTTTTTTGTGCTATTTTCTTTAAAAAAATATTATTCCCACTAGTATTGTTCTCAATGACTTGTTACTGATAGATCATGGAAAATAAGCAGAGAATCCCAGGGGGAAATGCTAAATATTATTGACAAAGATCATGATAAATTTATTGGCTAATATTGTTCTGGATGTACCTGGTGAAAAGAAGCAAAGTGAAATAAAAGGCAAATATTAACTCTTGAAACTAAAATTTTCCAGCTAACTATATTTCCTATGTTTCAAATAATTTATAAACAGTTAAGTTTTAGAGCAATAGGGTCTCAAGTGTCTAGTTCTATTTTATTTTTTCCAGTGTGCTCCCAAATATCAATTTTGTAGGCCATAAATGAAGCCACTAGAAGACACATAAATATGGAACAACTCTGTCAGTTTGGGTCTAGAGCTGTACATGGCCATAACTAGTGCTAGGCTTTGTTTCCAGGCAGAATTCATCTCCAGGTAAGAAAAGGGGAGGAGACTCTTGAGGAGTTACATCCTAAAGGAGTCCACCGGGTCAGTCTTCTCTTCTAGACAGTGAAGGAAAAGCGATGGCCCCACTCATGGGATGTCTTTCCCCTGGGCTGCAGGCTGGCTGCTACGATGCTTATTAAAGGTGGAAAATCCAAGTACAGCATGCTTTTGGAAACCAAATACCTGCTGTTCTCACGCACACCTTCTACATGACCATGAATAACTTAGTGGCTTCCTCACAAATGCTGATGTGTTCATTCTTTCAGGGTTTACTGGAAACGATGCTGTCTCTTTTTTATTCTCCCTCTCTCTTTTAAAATTTTTTTGTTATTGTTGTATTGTTAGGCTATATTTTTTTTTCCTTAGGACTTTGAATGAAGTTGGAAGTTAGAGTTCTGCCAAGAAATAGGTCACACAGCACTTCTCAGGGACCTAAGTTCCTACACCAAACACTGAATCACTGAAGTCCATCCTTTCATCACGTCAGCAGAGGTCTTTCAAATACCATGGCTGCACTACTCTCCCATGAAATAGATCCTCTGCTTTTCTCCAGGCTCTTCTCAGCAATCTTCTCATGAAAACAACACAAAGCAGAAAAGTGGTAGCGTTAACGGGATGCATGCCCAAGGACTGCTTTCCTCTCTGAAAGAAGTACCCCACATGAGAGCTCTAGTAGTTAAAGTATTTCAGAGCACTGTGATAGCTACCTAGATTTTCTGATAACATTCCCTTCTTCAGTGGCAATAGTATAATTTAGACCAAACCACATCATTCTTTGGTTTTGCTGTGGGATTATTTTGCCTTGATTTTAGACTTTTCAACAACTCTAATAATACATACATACACACCATTTACTGAGAAAAGTGCCAAGTAATTGTGCTAAGCACGCAACATGCAGCATTTCTAAGTCTGGTGACATTCCTATGAGATGTGCCTCCTGACCATTTTCTGTGTGAGTACATTGGCACTCAGAGGACTTCAGTAACTGCATCCGTCTCACAGCGAACATGTGGCAGAGTCAAGATTTAAAGCCATGCTTGTCTAACTTTCTTTCTCTTTTGAGCTGGAAGATCTAGTCCCTTCTTTCTTTTCTTTTAGACTTGTAAACTTTTGTTATCACAAAAGTGGGAATATGTAGACATTCTTAAACCATTATGTTGTAGATTAAAAAGATCAACAAATGTTAGTGAGGGAGAGAATATTCCATTCAGGGGTATCTACATGATTTTATACCTTCATTTGACAAATGCTATGGTTATCTGTTTTTCCATAGCATAGGTTTTAATCTAAAGCCACTCAATTGTTTCACCTGAATTAAACCTTGGTCTTATGTCATATTCTTTCATTTGATTCTCTGTTATCAGTCCTCTTATATGTTCAAAGCTACATACTTTTTTTCCCATTTTTGTGTCTCTGACTTCACATTTTTCTCTGATATGCACAGAAGGACAATATTGTAGACAAAAATATTACAAAAATTGAAGCTACCAAACATTTTTAAATCCTGTACATTTTTTCATGCATTTGTCCCATCCTTTTTTATTGAGTAGAAAGAATGTGGAATATTGCTTCCACAGTTAAGGCATGAACCAGTCCAAACAAACATAGAGGGCCTAGAGAGAGATATCAGATGTGGAAGCTAAGTGGATAACACTTATGCAACCTAAGGGCTGACTGGATGAGGGCTATGAGAAGCAGGATTGGGTCTCAGGTGTCTCCCTGAAATGAAGAAGAATGGAGAATGGATACCACAAATAGATTTTCCCTCCCTCCTGCTCACCTTTGTGCTGAAGATCAAACTCAGGGCCTCCTGAGTGCTAAGCACATGCTCTATGACTGGCAGATCTGTTTAGTACTCTCCCATTCTACTGTCAGAGCCAGTGAAACATGATGAACTGGGTTTTGTTTTGTTCAGTGCCATGCCTGACATTGAAGAGGCACTCAACACAGAGCAAGTTCAGTGTTAGTTTGAGCTGGAGATGCTCTTCGGTCACTTAGAGAGGTACAACTGGCTAAAAGGAAATAAGAAAAATGCAAATCCTGATCATCTCTGTTATTATGCTCATTTATTTTATTCTTAATATTTTTTGAATATTTAGATTGTTATAGTGAACATATCACCAAGAAAACGTTAAAGCTTACTTATTCCTTCAAAAAAAGAACAAGTTTGTAAACAAAACTAGATCCATTGGAAAACCCTACAAGGACAAATACCACATATCAGGGTAACTGTCAGAAGCTTGAGCAGGAAGCTGATACTAATTTTTGCTTTGTCCCAGTTTGGAGAGCTCCTATAACACCACATAATCTAGCACTCATGTCATAGCTCATTTTCAAATTTTATGCACTCCCTTATTGTTTACTAGGGGAATCAGCATTCTGGATTAGATCACTTGCTCCTCCCAACTCCGAAAAATGAAAGAAGTTATTCACACCATACTCTGTTACTCCCCTTTGCTTATAGATGAGAGATTTGGAACATGTGAAAGCAAAAAAGATCACTCTACCTGCCTACACCTGCTTCAAATTGTCCTCCAAACTGACATTTTGTAGCAAAATGTTTTACAGGAGTCAGACCATTTTACAACAAAACCAAATGTGCTAGAACTAAAATTAATGGCATACATATAAATGAGATGCTCATAAAACAATTATTTTTGTTTTTGCCGTTTTGGTCTAGAATGAAATTTAGGATTAAATTGCTCTGAAACAGAAAGGAAGAAATTTAAATTTATATAAGCTGATGTGTCTGCTTCCCATAGCAGTCTGTGAAAAGTAAGAGGATCCAAAATAAGCTTGTCCGCAGTGAAGGGTACGTAGAACAGGGAAAGCGCAGAAGGTGATGCGCCTCACAGGAGGAAGCAGAAAAACATTGGCCTAGCAAGGAAGAGAGTAGGTGTAAACCATGGGCATTTGCTCTCGGTTTTAATATACAAAATATTAGGAGTTCATTGGGGAAAGCAGTGAAGAGCCAAGAAGGAGAGTTGGAGACAGGTTCAGAGCAAAGTTGCCATGTCGTGTTCTATTTCTTGTGACTTTGTGTCATTTAAAATTCCATCTTCTATGGCAGGTCTACAGTATGAAGACATGTACTTGATAGGAAAACCTGACTATTACCATGGACATCCTTCCTTTGAACAGTGTTTCTTAAGGGCACATGAACTGAGTTTTAGTGAGATTTGATGGACTGATGGTACCAAGAAGTGAGAATCTTCTATTCTTACGTATGGTAACCTGAGCAACTTCGTTGAAGATAACAATACGTAATACAAAAATCAGTGTTAATTCCTATCATCTTGTTTTGAAATCCTCTATTGTTTTTTATTGCTTTTGTGTTGTTTTATTTTTGTCTCTATTGTTGTTATTTTGTTAATTTTTTTTCCTTTAAAATAAAAGAATAAATTTCTAAGTGGTCTCTAACATCTCAAGAGAGAAAAGGAAAAAAATGTTCATTTGTGAGGGAAGCCAATGTCAAAACCATCCTTACAATGTCAGCATGAAGTCCAAAGAAGTGACCACAGACATCCTTAAGGGTTATACGAGGGGCACGTTCATTACAAAGCCATTGGGATGTCATGAAAATAGGAAGATTCACAATCTAAGATTTAGATAGTGAAGAAATTCATGACACACCTTGGAAAATTCATGTAGGAGGAAGAAGTTAAAACTGCTGGCTAGAAATATACTATGAGAACATGAAAATATATCATTAATGTATTATTTACAGGTAAAAATGTCAGTGAGGTCATCATTGCGCATGGTACACCGTGTCATCACAGCTGCGGACCAGGATCTAGGTGCATTTGAGATGTTTACTGAAGAACATAAATATAGGGGACAACTGGGACTAAGAGAGACTAGCAAAACCATCATTCTCTATCCTCTTTTCATGACAATAGTGAAACCTACGGAAGATATATTTGTCCTTCAGGTACCACCATAAATTTGAGGTTTAAGTGCACTTAAATTTGACTTGTGCTAATTTAAATGTTTCAGCTGTAGTTAGCAAAGGCACACTAGAATCTAGAGAGAAACAATAATTTGCTTGATGATAAAGTTATGCTTATTCTAGATAAAGAAAAGGATACAAGGAAAGAGGAATCTGGCTAGGAGCCCGCTTGTGAGAGAAACCGATAGATACAGGCAGTTTGCATTGGAAGGGCTGCACGCCCATGCGGTGTTGTACAGTGTACACTGGGTGAGCGTTCCTCGCCCAGCTGTACACTGTGGCAGCCCAAAACTCTGCAGCAGTGATCTACGTGAACAGGGTGTGGTACACTGGTTGTATTTGTAGTCTCTATCTTTAACTCTTGCCTGAGTCTGTGACTGTTACTAAGTGGTTTTGCAGGTCTTCCCTTCAAACGGTGATGTGTATTTCCCTGCCCCTTGATTCTGAGCTCAGCGCTGTGTCTGGCTTTGACCTATGTGATGTAGAAGATATGCCCAAGCTTGGAAAGGTGTTCACACACCTCTGCTGTGTTTGGTTGTCTCCCATCACCTACATGTCTAAGGTAGTGTGGGTGATAAGGCTCATGCAGAATAGAACCGAGGCATCCCAGTAACCTAAAATAGCCAGCCTAGATCAGCCATTAGCTACTAGGGCATGAACCCTACCCGGAGCACAGAGCTAAGCTGTAGACCCCAGGTTCACAAGAAATAGATGCCTGCTGTTGATTGGCACTGAAGATGTGTGGACAGTCTTTGGTAGAGCATTTGCAGCTGCAGAAGACAAATTCACTGAGTAAAGCTTTTGTGTTTGTAATGGTTAAAATGATCAAACGATTTCTTACAAGCAGGGTGGATTAGTTTGGTTTTGGTTTTGGTTTTGGTACTAGGCATTGAACCCAGTAGCTCCACACTGAATCACATCCCCACCCATTTTTATTTTTATTTCTGAGACAGGGTCTTATTTAGTCACTGAGCTGTTCTGGCTGGGCTTAATTTTGTGATCTTCCTGCCTCAACCTCTTTGCGTGCTGGGTTATAGGCATGCACCACCATACCCAGTTCTTTTATTTGTCTGAAATAGTAGGAGATACCATTTTGAATGACTAAGGATTTTTGCAAAAAATGCCTTCCTTTGAATAAATGGAAGATTTTAAATATTTTATCGAATGCATAAGGAACCCAATTTTAAACATTTGGAAGGGATATTTGCCAAAAATAAGTAGATAAGTAATCTACAATTCCTTATTTATGTGTGGAATCAAAATTAAAGTGTACTTTTTATCTGCACCAGTATCCTGAAGGTTTGTGTGGTTTACAATGGCCTGAATGCGCACTGTGCCTTGTGTACTGTGAGGGAGCTTCTCATGTTATCCTTAGCCTACAGTGATAAAACTGAGACTCAGAAAGGCTGAGAAACTTGCTTAGGAGTGCAAAGCTAGGCAGTAGTTGAGCTGGGATTTAGTAAGACTTCAAACTACACTTTTAGCTGTCTCACTTCATTACCGTGAAAGACAAAGGAATAATTAAGTGTTGAATTTGGCAATACACTTTGCGGTCTGATTTGTATTTTAAGGCAGTATTTCAGCTTAAGTATATTTTAATCATTTGCAAGTGTTCAATACTTGTAATTGGTTCTTCAGCAAACTGCAAAGAAAGAAATGTTGAGTTGGGCATTTTGGCGCCTGCTGTTAGTTCTATTATCTTCATTTTTAGACATTTTTATGTGAGCAGTTTAACCATATTTATTTCCATTTCCACCATATATGTAATTGGGGCAGTAGCATCTGCTTCACTTAAAAATAGTACTTTGCATTTCTTACGTTAAAAAGCACAGCAAGGCAAGTGCAAGGTCGTGAGTTTGATTCCTGGTACTGGAAGAAGAACAAATAAATAAATAAATAAATAAATACATAAAAAGCACAGCAGAGGTACTTCATGCTATTTGTTACATTTGTACGGGTTGGTTTGGGTGGTAGCTGGACTGACTGACAGGCTTCTGCGGTGTGCTGGTGGAGCAGGAGCATCGGTACCGGCATGCAGACTCTGTGTGTGCTGGTGACTGTCCGTCCTGTGCTGGCCAACTCCTATCTTGCCATTTCACATGCAGTCAGGACCACCACACTACTGAGCTTCCCAAAGAGCCATACCTAGTGAAAGCAGAGTACACCGGTGTTATTAGGTATCGCCACTAACACGGTTGTGCAGTCAGTGAGTTAAACTTGTGGATCCTTCTCAAAAGTGTTTCTGATGCATAAAATATAATGCAGGGTAAATGAGTTACAAAGCAATGTAGTCAGAATACTTGAAAATATTGTGTGACCATAATATATATGCTTCTCTATTAATTGGGACATATTTAAAATACAGTATACATGTTTTAAATAAGAATTTAAATATACTAGATATATAGTAAATAAGAAAGTTCATGAGAACAATGGGTAAGAGGGGGCCTTCAATTTGCTTCCTTCCAAACGTTGGACACCAACCCTTAAGAGTATGAAGTGCTGGTAAGTACATCTCTGGATCTCCAGAGTGAGAAGGTGCAACTTCACCACACTGACAGAACCAAGAGCAGCAAATCTTATATAGCTCCCATGCACATACCTGGGAGGGACTGCTTCAATATCATGCAGTCTAGCAGCAATTTTAAAGTAGTTGCAGTTTTAAAGGGTTAGTTCAGTATTGCCTTTTTTGACTGTAAATTACCATGAAAAGATCTGGTACTGCTATTGATGACAAAGTCAAGAACTATGAATACTACTAAAGTTTCTTGCATGTATTTATAATTGAGAAAAATGTTTAATTAGAAGTTGTAAACTATTTTCCCTCACTGCTCAAGGACCTCCTAAGTCTGAATCACAAATCTGGTTTTAAATAAAGGCTTTACCTTTATTACAGTGTGGCTTTATCAAGTCATTTTAATTCTCTAGGTAAAGTTTTTTCCTACTTACACAATGAAGGCATAAATATGTATTTTGTGGTGATCTGGATATAATCAAATGAAATAATGAACATGAGGAGGCTTTGTAAACTTTAAAGCAATAAGTCAAGGTCAGCTAATTGTAATATTTCTTTATACTTGTTCCCTTTTGGAAATTAAATGAAGTTCTCTGACCAATTCACATGATCCTTCAATCTCCCACCACCTTTCACTTGAGACAGAAAGAGAGAATAGTGTAAGGAAGTACAGGAATAAAGAGAAGCTAGGTAAAATAAATAAAGCAGGAACTACAGAGAGGAGATGAAATAAAGTTAACTGTTTTGCTACTTGCATTGTGCAGATGAGATAGAACATATATGACATATGCAAGGTATACTAATTTCAGGGCTGCAAGAATGGATGCTTTTCTTATTTATGCGTGCACCTGGATAACCACCACCTGCATAAAGCTGTGGAGCATTTTCATGTGGCAGAGTACTCTTTCATGTTCTTTCCTAGGCATGTCTGACCCCCACCATGGGGATAACCACTACCCTCACCTTTACATCATGGATTAACTTTGTCCATTCTTGAACATCATATAACAAATCATATGACACACAAGTTTCTAATTCTGGCTTCTTTTACCCGTGAATGTCTATGAGTTCATCTATTTTACTACATGTTATCATTGCCTTTATTATTATTATTTTTTGCCTATTGTTTCACTGTTTTCACTTCTATCATTTGTTCATCTTGCACAAAGTGCTAATTCAACTAATAATCTGTATCTCCACTGTAGAAATTGTACAAATGTTACTGCCAATTGCCCTCTTAAAGGAAGTAGAATTTAGAATTCTCAAAAGACAATTCATAAATCCCTTATTTCCAGTTCAGAAAGAAAATGCATCCATTTCTTGTAGATATCCTTTCTTTTGTTACATCTGGACTGCATCAAAATGCAAATAATCTATAGTGTAAAACAAGATAATGTATCTTAGTTTTGGTCTTTTCTATAACATTGAGCAATCTCCCAAAAGACCAAATCAACACTGAATCAATAATGATGGTTGTTCTATGCAAAAGGAGAAAAGATCTAGGTCTAACACTGACAACAGAATGGCAGAAAGTCATGTGAGAATCTCATATGAACCTCTTTGGGAGTTTCTGAGTATAACCTCGGTTCCGCCATATTAAAGTTGGTTATGCTTGTAGAAAAGCTGAGAGACTGGAATCTGTTTGCAATTACCAAATCAAAATGCAATTAACTAGTCACTGGGAACAAACAATGATGTCTTTAAATGTCCTTTTGGAAATGCAGAATTGGCAAGAGAGATCAGATTCCAAGAGTTCGGATGTTTTCACTTAGGAGCCTCCCTGTGAAATATTATTCGGAGGACCATGCAATGGTTTGTCCTCGGAGGAGGGAGGAAGGGAGGGTGATTCAGTGCTTGGTCTAGGCACTGGGGCTTCTCTATTCTCAGAACACCTCAAAGGAAACCTTCCTTCCGTCCCCGGAGTGTTTTGGTCCTGACTCCACATATAATGTACGAATACATCTCAAACTAGCGATTGATGTTTGCTGGCACATGATCCTTTTCTTCACAAAATTATTACAAGAAATGCCTCTGATATAGCTGAAGTGTGTAATTCAGGTTAAAAAGCCTTCTGCTTTATGAAGGTAAGAGAATTTCACTTCTTTTCCAATAAAAGCATAGCTGCCAAGCTAGAAATGTTTCCTTCCTCCTTCTCTGCAAAAGCATTTTTCTAGCGTATGAATTCCTCAACATTCATTTGGCTTACGTTAGCTATTGGTTCTATCTCCTAAAATCAGTCTTTGGTCAATTTTTGGCTATCGGTTCTAATGGACAGCAAAAATATTGAAGTATATCCATGACAGTGGTAGTAACAACAAAATAACGTTTTTTATACTTCTGGCATTTGTCCATTGCAAGGCTTTAGCACATTAATGGCCATTTCCTTCCTACTTATTCTGCTTCTGGAAGAGAAGGGAAGAGAAAGAACTGGCCAGAAGCTGAGCTGAAGAAGAGGCAGAGGAAGCTTGGATGACTCGTGCTGTTCCCCTGACTGCGGTCTGAGTCCCTCACAGTCCTGGGAGAATAGGACCAGAGAAGGCATGGGACCTGACAGGTTTGGTTGACTTCTCAAGTGGGTGCTCAGTCCCCTGCTGGAGTGGGACAGGCTTTGAGGAGCTGGTCCAGGCCCACAGCTTGTCACACTTCTTGTTCCACACTGGCCTTCCAGCTCTACCCCAACCCTGCAGGTGTCTCCTGAGCATGCAGGTGAACATGTAGTGGTCCACACCAGACTCCTGGTCTAGGGATGGATACATTGGCAGCTCAGGGTGAAGTTCAGACTACACCTGAGGAGTGCTATAAGTGTATTTGTGGACACTGGAGCAGCAAATTCTAGGGACTGTGTATCTATAGCAAGGTCTAAAGAGTCACAAAGCAGCCTAGGTGGGTACACTCCCTCAGCCCAGGGAAGCATCACCCTGAAGAGGACATGAGCAGAGGAGGTGAGCCCAAAGGCCCTAAAGAAGAGTCTGCCTTGCTTGGGTGTAAGATGGCACCAGATAGCTGCTCATGATTACACATCAGGGATGTTCTTCACCTCCAAAATTCTTACTGTTCCCTGTGCCAGGAACTATGTCTAATCTTGCAAACTCAGAGAAGAGCAGGTTTCCACCCTGGAATGAATGACATATTCCCTTCTGAAAAAGCCATGCTGGGTGCAGTATTAACACAGGCAGAGAGCGGAGTTCCTTCCTCTCCCAGGGCTGCAATATGAATTTCCTCTCTGGGGGCTAATTGTTCCCATTTAAGGGTCCTGCAGAAAGCCAGCCCCAGCTACTGATTCACAGTTTTGGAGAGCTGCTCCAGCAAGCAGCTCTCGGCCCAGTTTCCACTCCAGGCTTGGCTGCTGCCTATTTCTTCGGCTCTTTCCCCAGTCGCAATTTCCTCTTCACAAGCTCTGAGAGAGGACCGGCCTCTGCCAGCCAGGGAGGAGACTGACCTATCTGGAATGCAGACTTCTCCTCACCTCCGCCTGCTGGAAGCCAGGCCATCAGTGGTTGCCCATGAAAGCTGTCTCCCTAGGACAGATCAGGATCTGTGGGAGAAGGCATCTGGGTTCCTTGGTCTTCTGTCTCACACCCACTAGATTGTCAGAATAACCATACCAACTTGGAAGGTGGAAGAGTCCGCAGGACTATCCCTCCAGTGAGCTTAAGTCATAGTAAAAAGACTCTGCTTGATTAAAACAGACCAAAGGATCCCAATGACCAGATGCAATGAAACTTCTTTATGTAGGTCCTGTTTGACCAAGAGCATTCCAGGGTAAGCTGAGTAAACTTAAATGCAGTCTCAGTATTATGACATGAATATCCATTGACTCTGAAAGGTAGAGATTGTTGATTGGAAAATAATGCAAGTTTGCAAAAATCAAAATAAAACAAATACACAGAAACATTTGAGAAACTGTAATTAAGAATTTGTAGTGGTGATCACTTGGGAGTGACGATGTGGAGACTGAATTTTTTGTTATTGCTTCTGTAATAACACTATTGTTTTAATAGAGTTGGAAATATAATGTTCTATTTTCATTTGTTTAGAAAATCATTTCATACCCTACCAAACTATACTTTCAGATCAGCCCAGGCCTAGTGCATCCCCAAAAGCAAGTTGTGATATCAAAATCAGAAGTTCCCAAGGCTGGGTGTTCCCAGACGCAGCCCCAGTAATCTGTTCTCCTCATGGTGTGACTGGGTTAAAACTTAGTCATTCCTCCATTGTTCACGAAAAGGTGAAATGCAACATCCATTTGAAGAATGATTAACAGGGGGCTGGGGATTTAGCTCAGTGGCAAAGCGCCTGCCTGGCAAGTGCAAGGTCGTGAGTTCGGTTCCCAGTACCAGAGAGAAACCAAAAAAAAAAAAAAAAAGAATGATTAACAGAACGGTAGTTGAAGTCATTTTTCTGTCAGTTCATGTGCTATCTCTTCAGTACCTATGTCATGGATTTGTTCTACAGCTCAGTGCCTGGCTTCATCACTTTCTCCTCAGCAAAACACAGTAACCTGACACCCACAAAATCAAGGTTTCTGCTGGTTTCCATTTTCAATCCTATCTGGGCAGCAAGTTCCCAGGGATGAAGGGCATGGAGGAAGGGTCTGTAGGAGGAAAGCTGCTGAAGTTATGGCGACCAGGAAGCAGAAAACAGGGTGAGCCAGGGAGGAAGGTTCACCCTCCCGAGTCACATCCCCAGTGGTCCACATTTTCCAGCCAAGCCCTGCCTCGTAGCAACACATTCAGCCTCTAAACTCAGCACTAAGCATGGCGCCTCTGCCGTCCAACCACCTCCATCTCCCTCAAAGCACACGAGTTTGGGGGTCTCACTCTTGAACAAAACCATAACAATACCTGAAAATGTTTACCTTTTCCTTAATTGATTTTCTTTTCTCTGGACAGCAGAACTCCATAATCTTTCAAGTTTCCTTGTTATCTTGGCTCCTGGAGAACTGAGATAAACGTTAAACATAATTTTATATGAATAAATTTATTACCAGTAGCTCAAAAGAGAAACCTTTCTCTGTACATATTATTATTACTTTGTACAAATCTAACTTAAAAGCACCTATTTTAATTTTTCTGCCCATATGGTTATTTCCTGTACCATTTGAATTCATTTGGAAAAAGACAAAAGTATCAATAAATAGCAGGACTGCTCTAGAGAGAGCCCATGGGGGTGTTTGGAGTGTCTGCCAGCTTTAGTTCTCCTCACTTTGTCTGCGTGGTGAGCAAAGGGTGAGCTCCCTCACCCCTGCTCCAAGTGTGCGGTGGGCTTGGCTGAGTACCTGTCCCACCCAGGTGTGAGAATTCCCCTCTGGGCGTGTGGAATTGAGTGCAATTCTCTCTTGTCTCTTTACCTAGGCTGCTATCAGGCGCAGATAGACCAATAATTAAAACAACCAGTGAGCAGTAGTCACATCTTATCTTTGGAAAAGAAATTCAATCTACAATGGATGATCAAAATATACGATAAATGTTTACATTTTAAAACTTTATTACAGTAAAGGACACATTGAGATTAATCCTCTTCAAAATCCTCCCCCTTGCCTTAAGCACTTAAGCTGCCATTCCTGTCACTTTCTGAAGCAGTGCTGAATCCTCGTCTGGAAGTGTCTTTACAAGGTCTGATCAAATATGTGGTGAATACTGCTACCAAGTACCATCCAATAGAAAGGCAGGCTTGCAAACGCATGATGCTGGGTCTGCATCCACCTTATTCACCAGATTTGGCATCATGTGACTCTGGCTCTTCCAAAAAGTCAAACTGACTATGAAAGATAAATATTTTGAATCAATTCAGGACATGGAGAGAGGAAAAAGGACTTCTACAGCTGCCTCCAAACGTGGCAAGAAGGATGGGTTGAGTGTGTTCCAACACAGGGGAGTTCTCTGAGGGGGGTGAATGACAATGTGTCCTCGAATGGAATCATTTTTTCTAAATGTAAATATTCAATGTAGTTTTTTACCACACCTCATAAAACAAACCACAGCTTTGCTTTTTTTATTTTTTATTTTAAACAAAAGACAGATGCTGGAAACAGAAGAATATTCTAAGTTCTGCAACAAAGAGGATATTTGCTTCATATATTTACTTAGCACATAAGTTCTCTGCAGAGGTCGGTGAGGGTGGTCATTAACATGACCTGTGGAGCTGGGAACAAAGGTGTATTTAACACCTACATCTTCCACTTGCCCCCAGAGGAAGCAGCCTTCGGGAGGACTTATTATCTACTTTCCCAAAGAGTGAGCTAGAAGTGCTTGAGTTCTTTGCAACGTCTTTCTTCTATGCTATCAAACATCATTGCAAACACATAGTGCACGTGTAACAAAGCCCCTGGCAAGAGTCGCCTTATTCCCTTAGTTGTGATTAGTAATCTCAGACGATTTCACTTACACAGTTTCAGACAGCAACTGTTGTTGTTGTGTATTGTGTGGTACTCAGTGTGTATCAGTTGTCTGTGGCCCTTGGAATTGTTCCCTGAAACCGTGAATTACACTAAATCCATGCCTCGACTTAGGATTCCACCCTTTTTAACTAAGTGGGTTAAAATAAGAATTCTCTTTTCTCTTAGGCAGAAGTAATAAGGTGAACCTTCAACAATGGTCACTGATGTTAACTGAATTGCGTTGTGACCACACTGGTTTAGAGGTACGAGACAGAAGTTTCATAAATAACTTTCCTCTGGTTTGGAAGAGGCAATGTGTTTCTACAAAGTGAAAATCATAGCGTACCTTTAACTGATCAGCCCTGGATAGGCAGCGAGAGTTGACAGAACAGGCTAACGCCTGCTGGGATGGAGGACCTGCTCTGGATTCCTCCCCTCCCCTCCAGCACACTCAGACTCTCAGCACAGACTTGGCGTCTCTGCCTATGATGTCCATGTACCTGTGGGGAAAGTGATAGACCCTAAAACAGGAGCAGAGATGAGGTCTAATTTTTCATTGGAAGTGACAAAACATCAAAAGACTTGGTAAAATACATATGTCACATATTTCAAGCTTTTAAGAGTAATCACTAAACAAATAAAAGTGTTGGAGGCATGGTGGTCTCTCTCTGGTATCTATGTCCCCTTTTGTAAGATTTCCATAATAGTTTGTTATTCAAAAATACAGAAAATACAGAAATATCTCATATATATGTGTGTATACAAAATATATGATATGTATTACATATAAATATATATATATATATAATATATATATCACACACACACATGCTCTGTAATCCCAGCACTCAGGAGGTTCAGGCAGGAGGATCACCAGGAATTTGAGGTTAACATACCTGGGTACATAGTGAATGCAAGGCCAGACTGAACTTTGTGGTGTGATCCTGTCTCAAAAAATATATATATTTTTTCTCAAAAATAGCAATTTAAGAGGAATAGCGATTTTAAAGAACTGAACTTGATAATTTATACATTCTTATCTCATTGTGAACTTTCATCAAGTCACCTTTGACTACACAATCTTTTTCTATCAAAAAAGAAAAAGTTCAGAAATGAATTATTTTGCTCATTAAATTTTAAAGGCAGCTGCTGTACAGAGCAACGTAGGTGTAATAGCTTTCAGGGAAGAAAGACGTAAGGTGGCATATACTGATGAGTGTGTGATTGTGCGGATTACTGCATTTGCATTTATATAGTACCATTTTTCAGGTGAGACAATGGGTGATGTATTTGCTACAGTGCATTGCATTGAGGTAAAATCCATACTAAATGGAAGTAGTATCACTCTTTTTAAAAAATGCATTTGGGTTTGGCGATCATTTACCTAGTACCTTCACCATGTCAGCCATTCGGCAATGTGGTGACATTTTACTGTCATTTAAATTTTACAACATGCTTGTTTGCTATTACTGCCTCCATTTTTGAAAAAGACAAATCTGAGGGTCCAGCAAAAGGAAATGACTTAGTTCAAGTCCCTTGTTTACTAAACTGAAGAGCTGAGATTGGAATGAGAACTTTTCTGATGCTAAAATTATTTCCATTTTACCTCAATTAAATCGAGAGAAAATGGTACACATTTCTGCAAGTTATTATATTTCAATATTCCTTAGGTTTGCTAGCTATTCCGATATGCCCTATGTTTGTGAGTTAATTTGACAACCTTTGTTTTTAGTTCTTAAAACAACTCAGACAGCATCCAGGGTGCCAGTGTTGGAGTGAGAAATGTTCAGAACATTCTGATTGGTGTGTGACAGAGGAGCTTTTGGTGACCAAGGTTTGTACCTTGGACACCAAGGAAATTCTACCAGAGAGAATTTATTGCATGAAAACTTTATTCTGTCTGGCAGGGAATTCGTCCCACTGTGTCTTCATAACCATAGGTGGGAACCTGCTTGGATGGTGGAAATGTTTGTGGACCTGGGGCAGAAGCTACAGGATGGTGCTTCAACCAGCGTGGCCCTAGAGAGTAGAGAAATCTGCTTCTCCTGGCTTTGTGGGAGAAGTTCTCTACCTGTCACACTTTACTTGACTTAAGGATTCTCCTGGCTAAAATATTTTGAAACTACATCTTTTTCTATGTAGGAGCTATGACTGAAAACTACAATGAAATGTTTAATGTTTTAAATATTTATTACAGTAAAAGCCACATTGCATTCATCTTTCTCAGAATTCCCCTTCACTTTGAACGCCCTTATCCCATCCATCTTGCTGCCTTCTGAAGCAGTTTTGGAGTCTGCTTATGATGTCTTCAGTTATGCTGTGAGTCCTGAATTGTTCAAATGTTTCCCTTTCATGGTCTTTTTGACTTTGAGGAAGAGCCGGGAGTCGCGCGGTCCCATATCCGGTGCATAACGTGGATGAGGGCACAGCACCACGTTTTTACAAGCCTGCTCTTCCTTTGGATGGTGCTTAGCAGCAGCACTCACTGTTTTGGAAACACCTCAGAGACACAAAATAGTCCTTTCAGAACTGCTGCATGTAGTGGCAACAAGGATGGGATACATTTGTTCAAAGTAAGGTAAGGGTTCTGAAATAGATTCATGGCAATGTCTTTTTCTATAATAATAATTATTTTTGGCTTATATATTAGCCATATAGTTCGAACACACCAGTCATTTTGTAGTTTTATATATTTTGTGCCCAGATATTTAGAAACCCAGATAAAACTAGTGATTAAAATATAGGGGGAAAAAAAAGGAAAGAAGCGGTTTTGGTTACTTTTCTCTCATTGCTGGGACAAAATACCTGATGCCCAAAATTAAGGAAGGAAAGGTTTATTTAGCTCACAGTTTGCAGAGGTTTCAGTCCATACTGGGCTGGCTCCAAGGCAGGGTGGCACATGGCAGAGGGCAGCAGTTCATGGGCAGAAAACAGCAAAAGCCTCAATAGTAGAAAGGGAAGAGCAGCAGTGAGCAAGCCTCTTTCCCTCCCTTACATTGTATGCAAACTATTTCCCCAAGGGCAGGTGTAACACTCACACCTAATCCCAGCATTGGACCATGAATCAGTCATAAACTCTAGAAGCCCACCGCACGACCGCATGAGGCTTTGAGGGGACATCCAGACACAAACCATGACAGTAGAGTGGAGTTTTAGTAGTACAGAAAAATGTGTACTATTTTAGGTATATGTCACAGTCAAGACTCCAAATTGTTACTATTTACCCATAATCAGAAAAACAACCAGATATGTGTATGCTGATGTTTCTGGCCTCAAAGTCAATAATTACTTCTAACAGGAGCTTGTTATACAACCAAATAACTGGCTGTAGAGCCTAACAAAGCAGACATTATGCTGGTAGTTAGATTTCCAATTCGTAGGACAACAACAAGTCTTAAAATAAGAGATGCTTATATTTTATAAAAAAGATAAATAGCTCTCACTGTAGACATCTTCTAATTTATTAATCACTTGGGAATTTTTGCACACAGAAACACAAGACCATTTCTTTGCCATGTTGCTTCTTTTTAAAAAATTTGTGCTACTATATGTTTGTGTTGTGTGGTTCTTACATTCTTCTCGGGGAATTGATACACACACATATTGCATCTTGATCATTTTTTATTTCCCCTCCCTCAGCTGCTTCTCCTTCTTGCCCAAATCCCTTCATATCTCCACAGAGTTTGCTTTCCTGCTTCCTACTATTTCTCTTTTATTTTGCTCTTTGAATTATTTATCTTTTGGGTCTCTCATATTAGAGAAATTATGTGATATTTAACCTCCTATGTCTGATTTTTTTCACTTAGTATTATGATTTTGACACCTAATTGTTTTCCTACAAATGGCTCAAAAATATATACTTTTTGACAGAACAGAACTCCCTTGTATGTGAATACCACATTTTCTTTATCCATTCAATCACTTCTGTGATTTGCCACCGTGAGCTGTGCTGCTATAACAGGTATGATTGTATTTCTGTAATATGATGACTTTAACTCGTTTGAGAGATATCCAGAAGAGGTAAGTCCTAAAAGGCTTGGAACATACTCCAGAACAGCATCTACTCCATACTCCAGTGGTGTGTATTTTCTGTACTGGTTTGTGAGTTTCTCACAAGGGCTAAACCTTACTTGACACTGTGATCTCAGTAGGTAGTACTATGCATGGCATTTTGATGCTCAAAAACAATTGAATATTACATGGATAAAAATAAAAGAAGATGAAACATACATGTTACTGTCAGGCACATGTAAACACTAATTTCCTCCTTGCTAATACTGTGCAAAGAAGGGTAGGGATTTCTCTTCAGGTTTTGCATAACAGTACACTGCCTAACAACTTAACTATTATTCCAATTTTAGAAGTATAGGCAAAATTGGAAAATATTAGAAAATATTGATCAATGAGGAAAACTGGTCATAAGATTAAGACAATGTCAGTTTTCTTTTGCAAGAACTTCTGCACTGTAAAATTCAGTTTTTAGAAAATGAATGCTAGAAAGAATGTTACTACCCTTATCAGTATTCAAAAGACAGTCTAGTTAACATGAGACCATACAACAAGGGTGTTGGCTGTTCAAGCTTTGAGAAAGGAGTATGAGGAACATTCCTTAATATCAATACCCAAATTCCTTCTGCCTATTGTACAGTCATGTGTGTGTGTGTGTGTGTGTGTGTGTGTGTGAGAGAGAGAGAGAGAGAGAGAGAGAGAGAGAGAGAGAGAGAGAGAGAGAGAGA
>NW_004955418.1:27667996-27738598 GCF_000276665.1 Chinchilla lanigera | reverse complement strand
CTTGCAGTCCTCCAGCCTCAGCCTCCCAGAGTGCTGGGGTGATGGGCTTGTGTCCCCACATTTGTGTGTCACTTCTAAAAATATTGAGTTGAAGTAAAATATATGACTTGGAGAACTTTCCTCATTGACAAGCCTGGCCAATGTCAGCTCAGGTATAAGACCGCATCCCAGAGGACAGTTTTCCTTTTGTGTCACCCATAGAATACAGGTGAGTCAGCCAGGGGCAAAAGCCCTGGGGTAGGATGGTCCTGCTGAGTCCTAGCGAAGGGACATTGCTGCCACTTTCCTGCCTGCACTGCTGCCCCTGGCACCCATTTTATTTCCTTGTATACTGGGCTTTCTTCTGGGTGGCTGGGGAGAACACGAGTGCATTCACTTCCATGGTGGTCAGGTGGAAAGACGAGAGACATTCTGTTTGGTGCTGCCTCTCAGTCTGTCCTTTAATTTAGCTTCCTTCTTCCTTTCTGCATTGGGAATTTGCAAACAAATTCCTCATCGAATGTGTATGATGGTGTGTGTGTGTGTGAATGGGTGTGCTTGCATGTGTGTGTGCATGTATCTGTGTAAGTGTGTGTGTGTAGGTGAGAGAAAGAGAGAGAGAGACAGAGAGAGAGAGAGAGAGAGAGAGAGAGAGAGAGAGAGAGAGAGAGAAATACTGAACTCAGAGCTCAAGCAGATTGCAAACTTCTAGAGTTGCATAAGATGTGCTCTGTCCATTCCAGGGACCTCAGAGTTTGTCTTCTTTGTATTCTCAGGGTCCTGCCCTTCTTGTGCTCACCTGAAGATAACTGAAACTCGAGCATGGCTGGAATCACAAGGCACCACTGCCTTTGAGTTCATAGCTGGACCGTGGTGAGGGAGTTGCAAGGACATGTTCTGGAGCAAAGCTCTGCAACCCCAGGGGCTCGTGTCAGGGCCACCCCCTCATCTGCCCGCTCCCATTACAACCTCTCAGATTGGCACCAAGGCATCTTGGCTTTTAAAAAATTCTCTAGGTAATTCTCAGCCTACCAACCAGTCCTCTAGAGACTGTTATGACCTGTCAACACACACGGTTGACACTTTTCTCTTTATTTTCCTGTGAAAATTTGATGTTGAAGATCTACGAAGTAAATCTAAAAATGTTATCCATGGTTCCTACAGGTTTTGAAATAGTGTCCTGTGCAGTGTTTTTCAGTTTCAGTTCTCAGTGTTTAAAGAGTCATGCCTCCTACACATGCCCAAGTACTTACAGCAATGTGCAATTAGGCAAAATACAAAAACTACCATTTTGAGATATCATTTTTAAAGGAGAGACAGCTAACTGCTCTGTCAGATTTGGTGAATATGCCATAAATAGAAAGCCAGACTTATTTCCTAGAGAAGGAAGATTCATCCCCGGCTCTTAACTATGTTCTGTGAAGGGTTTCCCCCCTAGTGTGTTTGTGGACTGGTCTCACAGCCCGTGGTCTGGGCAGCTACAGGGAGGGTTGGCCTTCCTGAGCAAGTGCATTATTCAATAACCATTCTTTCATCTTGTTGCTGACAGTAGTGGAGGAGGACGCCCTTTATTCTCCTCACTAGAACCTATGTGGCTTCATTAATTGTTTTGATGGTTAATCTATAAACTTTACTCATTTTCTAGAAGAACAAGAAGGGACAAGTCTTGAAATCACTTCAAAACTGGGCTGAGGGAGAATTCCTCTTGGTCATATCTTCCCACCACACCAGCCACTGATGAAAGAAGGGGAGCCCTGCTCTTTTTTTTTTTTTTTTAAATAGAGTAAATTCTTTACAAAAATGTGAAATATTTTGAGTCCTTCCTTTCTGGAGAAGTTAGAAATTGACTAAGTCTCTTGGATCTTTCTGCTTTCAATGCTGAGTCTGGACATAATCAAGTCCCAACTCCACGGACAAAAACTTATTCAGGCAAGTTAAAAAGAGGGGCTTCCTCTTGCTTGTCCACCCTTAGATTCCCTCTTCTTCCATGTCAGACCCTCCATCCCCTGCTAATTCCAGCCTTATCTACATTTCTCCAACCATTATTTAAAAGATTAATCTATGATTTGATTTATCAGATAAATTTATACCTTTCCACCTGCTAACCACCAACTTTCAGAGATGCAGGCACTGAAATTTCCGGTCAATTGATTTTGTTGATTAGCTTTTTGTCTAACTTAAAATAAACAGAGGAAAGGGTGATGGGGAGCAGCAAAAGAACGCTCATCGGAGCCTCAAGCAACACTGGCATTGTTGTTCGGCAGAGGAGCTCAGCAGTAAAAAAAGGGAATGGGACCCCAGGTGGACCAGACACGGATGGCAGAGGGGAGTGGAGAGAGAAGAGGGGAAAAATAAGTGAGGGGTGAGTTGCAGTTCATGACTTGCAGCAGGAAAAACTTTATTCAAATCATTTATCCTCCATGGATACATTTGTTTTCTCCTTTGCAAAATGGAAATACACTTCATTGTCAAGGGTACAGTTACAATTAAAAAATAAAGCAGTTGTGAAACACCAGCACACGTGATGATGCATCCTTTATGAAACAGCCTCCTTTATGCTCCGCAGATGAGGAGACAGGAAGAGACCTGGCCCAGTGCAGTGAGGTGAGGCCCCAGCCATGTGGGTGGTGAGCACCAGGGCTGCTGGGTCGCTGCCTGCCCTGCCTCTCTGCTGTGCCCAGGGCTGTGGCTGGCAAGCAGCTCGAAAAGACTGCTCAGGAGAACACGAGATGCCCAAAGTGATAAATGGCATCGCCTGGTCTTACCATTTCATTCCGTGACCTTATATCTCAGGACAGTGTGATACATTCCTTCATGTGGTAAACATTTGCTGCACCCTAAAATATGTCAAGAACTATTCTGAAAGCTTGAAAATATATCCACGAACAAAGCAGTTCAAGATTTCTACCTTTGTGCTGCTTGTATTCCAGAAGGGCAGAAAATAAATAAAAGATATTGGAAAAGCAAATTCTGATGTTTGTCTGGGAGGTGGTCAGGAAGCAGGAAGAGAGTTAAGAGGACAGTCAGCGGTGTAAGTGAGACTGGCCTTCACGAGATAGGTCACGGTTGACGAATGTGAGGTGGCTGGCTTCAGAGATGACAGGGGAGGTGTCACGAGGCTACAAAAAGAGTGTGATGGTTCCCAAGCAGAACGTTGTCTGATTGTTGGTGGAACAGCAAAGAGGCCTGTGTGGCACGACTCGCGTGAGCAAGGCAGAGCAGGAGGGACATACAGTGTGCAGTGGGGACACGGCAGGTGTTTCAGAGTGAAAGAGAGGTTGCTTTCAGTTTCCAAAGGATTGCGCCAATATGCCCACTGAGAATGAACTGGAGCTGGGTGGGCACTGGAGACGCATCTGGAGGCTACAGAGTAATCCAGGTAAGCGAGCACGGTGGCTCGGAGCAGGAAGGGAGCAGCAAAAGTGCAGAGGAAATAGATAGGTGTTGGGTGTCCTTCAAACGCTGACTCATAAAGCCATTCCGACACATGAAAGGTGCCACAGAGAGAAAAATATGCAGCACAAATGGAGAAATGAGCTCCCCACTCTGCGATGTGGGAAGATGTGGGGTAGAGCATTTATGTTTAAGGGAAAACAAGAGTCAGAAGTGTGAAAAGGAGACATTTAACAATTATGGAGACAACCTGAGTTCAGAGCAGCCGTCCAGGCTGCATACAAATGTGCTCAGCCTTGGAACAGAAATGGTGTTGAAAGCCAGGAGACTGAGATCACAGGGCAGTGTCACAGGTGGAGCAGGGGATGACACCCCAGAGGACGGCTCTGGTGCTTCATGATCTAGGTCTTGGTGTGTGGTTACACACCGAGTGTGCTCATCTGTCAACCAGCCCAGTCTTTTCCCTCCTTAGGCAGCTGGAAATAAGGGTTCTGCACCACCACCATGGTATGTGCCACAGGTGTGAACAGAGGGAGACCCATAGGTACGAAGCTGCTGAAAGACACCGGATTACAGCTCGCTGTGTCCTAGGGCCCTGGTCCTACCTGTACCACTTACTGCACAGCTTACCTGACCTTAGGAGAGGTGCTCAGCTGCAGCCAGGCTCAAGGTGCACGGCTACGGCTACACAGTTACTTCACATGCAGCGGTCACAGCCCCATCTCCACAGTTTCTTGTGAATAGTTGAAAATTCTCTGGTGCTTATGGCCCAGTATCACTTCATGACCCTGGGGCGTCTCTTCCTCTGCAAGGCAGCTTGCACTGCAACCTAGACCAGAGTGAAAACTTCTCCTGCTCTGGGTCCCTGCAAACCTGGCAGCTCTCCAAGTCCCTCAGTTATGGAGTCACATCACTTGACAGTGTTCCCAAGTGTCAAATGTATTGCTTCTAGACCAGAAATGAACCAACAAGTGTTGTGCAAATTTTTAATGTGAGAGATGCAAGATGAGATAATTTGTCTTTTACTATGAAGAGGGTGTACATCTGACGGAAACCACTGGAACTCACTGGAAACCTCATTGATGGGGCAAGCCCCTGAATCTATCTCTGGAGTATAAGTCTTACCATGATTGATAAACTTTCTACAACCTTTCTTGCAGCTGATTTTCCAGGTATCATCTAGATAGCAAATTACTTCAATTTGTGCTGATGTCCAGAGAGCATACCAACTTCCTTTAGACTATGACAAAGAGTGGGTAAGTGTGGTTCTGAAACAAAATCGTAAATGTGTAATGTTGTCTTTCTTTCATGAAAATGATTACCTTTTGGTCTTCCATCATGATAGAGATGGAAAAAATGTGTTCTCCAGACCAGTAATCACATACGTGCCTATAGCTGCACTAACCTGTTATAGTAAAACAAAGACCAGAACAAAACAAAAAACTACAGAAGCCAAAATTTAGACTTCTTTTTTATTCAGCTACTATCACTTTGCAAACTCTTTCTGAATTTTATATGGTCTAGACTGGAGACAATGAAGCTATTATGGTTCTGTGGGCTCTGCATTTCTTTGGGTAGCACTAGTCTATGTTATGAAGATGCAGTATTATCTTTTATTGACTCTCTGTGATAGCTACTTTTAAGTGTCAAGTTGCCTGGACCATGAGATGCTCAGAAGTTTGGTTAAACATCATTTGGGTATGTCCATGAGGGTGTTTGGGGTAAGGTTAACATTTGAATTGGTGGGCTGAGTAACATGGCTTGCTCTGTTAGCATGGGTGGACCTCATCCCATGCCTTGAAGGCTTAAACAGAATGAAAAAGTAGAGCAAGGCAGAGTTCACTCTCTGCCTGACCTTCTCTAGGGGGACCTGGGTCCTCTCCTACCTGTAGACATGGACTGGGCTTTATCCCACTGGTCCTCCTCCTTTTCTAACCTTTGGAACTGGACTGGACTCTGCTATCGCCTCTCCCGAATCTCCATCTTGCCAAGTGCAGCTTTGGGTTTTCTCAACCTTTCTAGTCACATAAGCCAGTTTCTTATCTCCTTCCTCACCTCACCATTTACCTACCCGGTTGGCTCTATTTCCTTGGAGAACCCAGACACTTCCCAGGGTTGGGGAGAGTTGCGATTCAATTTTGAGTCTATTTTGCCTTCCTCATGGCAGCAACTGTTAACCTATGTGTCTCAGGACATAGGAAAAGCTCTGCCGAGGACTAAGCATGCTGATCATAACCACACACTGGACTATCCAGGGAGCAACTGCTGGATAAATATATGGTCCTCATGGGTCACTGTAAGCCAGACTCGCGCCTGGGCTCTGTTTAGTACTTAGCTCCTATGCATTCCTACTCTAAGGAGGGCATGATGAACCATTTGGCTCCTAGGTATTAATGCCAATCTGTGGGGGCTGGGGACTTAGCTCAGTGGCACAGTGCCTGCCTGGGAAGCACAAGGTCGTGAGTTCAATTCCTGGTACTGGAAGAAAAAAAAAAAATGCCAATCTGATCCCTGTGTCCACAGTTATTTAAATACTCTAATCCCTTATCCACTGTTAGAGTATAAGGTTACCAGTTAAGTAGCAAAAGTTACTTTGGGCATGATATTGGGGGAACTGTGCATAAACTTGCTATGGTGTTGGAACACCCTCTTACGTGAGGGCCCTGCCTCTCCTTCCACCAACAGTTTCTGGATCTAAAGATTGGCTCATGTCCAGATTTATATGCTTTGGTTTGGGCACCTTCCTTTAGCCTCCTTGATGTCTTTTGATGATAGAATTGAGCAATAAATTAGTTCACTGCCCATCCATCTTTCCCCTTGCACACTTGCCCTCTGTTGAAAATATCTATCTCTCTGTGGGTCAGGACGTCTTAGCTACCCCTCTGATCTTGCCATTCATGTTAGCGCAGCTCACTTTTCTTCTGATGGCTCAGTGCTGCCATGTGTTCTTCATTATTCTAAGGTTGTCTCATTTCCCTTGCTATCAGGAAGCTTTGTTTTAGAGTAAGTACATTGCCCCTGCTCACAGAGGACAGACAGCACTGATCTTACCTTATGACTTCAGTAAATGGGAGTGTTCACTGCCACTTTGTACACCCATGAACACAGCTAGCTGGTATTTCTCTGGCTTTAGGGATTACATTTACTCTAGCATTTTGACTTTTATTACCCCTTGATCCTCCTGCCTTCGTTATCCATGGTGGTTCTCATACTTCTGCTTCACATGGTATGAACAATTGCTTTTTTGCCAAAGCTCCCACAAACCAAGCGAGGATGGTTTTAGCAGCATCTCCTGGGGTCGTTGCACGGATATGAACCATTGTGTCATAGAATCATGCCCTCATAGCAACACACTCTTTTCCTTTCAACTATATATTCTACTCACCTTCATCTGGAGACCCCAGGAACTGACCCACAGCCCACTCCCAGCAACTACAAGATCACATGGGCCAGGTACTGCAGCTTCCTTCTGGATGCCTCCCTTAAAGAATCAGAGCTTCCATGGCCAGGTGATGTTGTGACTTGATCTTAGAGGAACTGGAAATATGTCCCAAGAGAGGTATTTTTCCAACACTAACTTCTTGGCATCACTCAAGCAAGAAAAGAGTTCTGGCCTCTCTTTGGGAGGAGTGGATTATTTTGCAGCCCAAAGGGTTCAGGATAAATGGGAATTCATGATTTTTGAGTGAATTGACTTAAATGAACCCACTCTAAATGTAATTGTCTCACTTGTTTCCAGGCAGGTCTTGCCACAGCAGACTGGGGCTGAAAATTCTGTATTCTCTGGAGATTCTGAACTTCAGTATTTCCTGGCTCTGGATGAGTTGATAGGTATTGCTTTCTTTTCTTCTTCTTCTTCTTCTTTTTTTTTTTTTAGGTATTGTGTTCTGTACATCCCACTTCTTTTCATACTTCCCTTCATATGTGCAGTTGTCTTTTAATTCTTTTGTCTAATGCATTCATAGTCCCTAGCAAAAGTCATCCAGTTCAGCAGTCCTTGAAGTTGTTACTGCCCTGGGACTGCATGTGACTGAGATGTTTTACCTACCTGCCCATTTCCTTTCAACAGGGATCTTGGTCCAGTTCATCACCAGTGAAGCTCAACAATTCAAGGCTAGCTGCTGGGGCCTGTTACAACTCCACTTAACAATCATGCTATGAGATTCAGCTCCAAAATCCATTCTAGGGTCCTTCAGTGGGCCACTACTACACTAGTTGTCCTAGCTTAAGCTGTCAGGGGAATGGACTCGGAGACAGAGTTTTGCAGGTAGGTGGTACACTAAAGAATGTAAATAGGAGTAACTCTTATAAGGGAGTGCAGAAAATAGGATTGTGCAGAGGGAGAAGTGAACCTGCTTTACTTCTTGAGGCCTCAGAAAGTTCCATGGATGGATGCTAAGCCGAGGTGGCCTTACAGAGATACTCCAGATGGATCAAGCAGGCTGGCCCTTGTGTCACTGCGCTCACCAGTCCCAGACCATCCCTAGTGCAGACAGGACTAACCTTGATGAAACAGCTCTCTCCAGCTGAGGGTGGTTCCCAGGGAAGGATTGGGCCTGGAGCCTTCAGTGGGCAGTGTTCTTGGTAGCCGGGGAACTAGGGCCTGTGTCCCACAGTCAGACACAAAACAGCCTGCACATGAAATGGCTTTCAGGAATTGACTAACTTATCAAATAAAAACACAAAGCACTCTATTCCAAATTCAGGAGGACTCTGAGGGCTCCCTGGTCTTCTACTCTTTGCAAAGATTCTTTATCTTCACAACAGTGAAGCAGGAAAAAAAGAGCCAGTTGAACTAATCATTATCTGCTCCTGCATTGTTAAATGAGCTCTCAACTAAATTAATTCCAGGCCCAAGACTAAAGGGCTTTGAAAAAAATACATATATTGTGTGAATAAGTCACTGGAATAAATTAAAGAGGTGGAAAGGGTCAAAGAAATCTAAGGTTGTGTCGAGTCACCTGCTGTGGGCCCAGGTCATAAACCCTGGGGTCTGTGCGCTTGTTACTCATTTGAGAAGGGAAAGCCAGTGTCTGCTTAGGCCGGAGAATCCTTACAGACGTCTGAGTAGCCTCTCCTTTCTCTCCCCAGCACAGCTCATGGTACCTGACTCCAAACATGGGAAAAAGTCCCTACTCTTCACACAGTGAGGTGTGGAAGAAATTATCTAGGCTTGTAAGGCTTCTTGGGGGGGGATAAAAATCAAACTAGGGACAAATTAGATAATTACAGCTGTGAGAATAAATTATAATATTTAGATTAAGCTCAAATTTTAGTTAAACTCTAAAATGATAAAATATATTTAGGAGACGATAAAGAAAAAATACAGAAAATACAGAAGTCCAATCACACTTGAACAAAATGTAAGCAAGTGCAACACGGTGCCCGATCCTCCCTGCACTTTCCACTCACCAAGGGGATGCCCTGCCTTTGCAATCTTTTGTTGGTGATTTTATTTCCAACCTCTAGCATTCCTTCCACTGCACATACTCACTGGGGTTTCTCATTCAGTCTCACACCTTGAGCACTCTATAGCTCCCAAGTGTCCATCCCAGACTGCTGCCCTGGACTTTGACTCACATGTGTGCTAGTTACCTGGTGTGTTTAGCATGAATGCCAAAATCAGCTCTTTATTTTTGCCTGCTACTCCGCCAGCCATCCAATGTGTTTTCTTAATTGGTGGGGTAACCTCCACTCATCTAATTGCCCCACTCAAGCATCTTAGTGCTTTCCTGACTGCTCTCTATCTCACAGCTGACAGCCAAAGAACACAAGACGCTGTCAGCTCTGACTGCAAGTTACATCCAGCACTGTGTCGCTTCTCATTGTCTACACCGCTGTCAGTGTCTCTTGCTTAGAAAATCACCTCCCAGCTGGTCTCATAGTTTCTTCCTTTGTCTTTCTATAGCAAGGAAAGCAGGAGTAAAATCTTTACAAACCCTGAGTTAGATGATGCTGGGTAGGATGGTGCTGGGGGCAGCAATGTAGTCTTTGAATCTCTTTGAACACTCTTCAGACACACACACACACATGCACATATACACAGCGTAGAGCAGTAATTAGAACGTCAAAAGTAAAACTCATGGGCAACACATAAGCCAAAATAGGTGGCTTGATCTCTCAACAATGCGGACAACAGAAGCAGCTAGGGGTAAACCCTGGAGATAGCGGTATTCATGTGAGAAGACATAGAACACAGAAGTTTTTTTGTTGGAACTGAAATCTGGAGATTTCAAATTTCCCAGAAGAGATCCACTAACAAGTGTCACGGGCTCATCTGGGAGGAGCATCGGAAACCGGGAGAGGCTCGTCTTTGTGGGCTACAGTTGGGAGTGCAGCGTGAGTGGCTGTTACAAGGCTGGCCAGGGCCGGGGTGGTCTTGACTCAGGAAACCTGAAAAGCAGCCCGAGGAACCTCCATTGCAGGGCAATGCCCGGAGATGGTGCTGTGAATGCACAGGCAGAAATACCGTGAGCAAAGAGAAAAGAAATTTTCAGGAAGAGAGAGGGAGAGAGAGAGAGGGAGAAAGAGAGAGAGAGAAAGAGAGCGAGAGAGAGGAACAGAGAGAGAGAACATCTATAAAATTTTGAGACAATGGTTTTGAATATCTAACTGCAGAAGGAAGGCCCGCAGATCCTCTGAAACTGAGAAAACAATCCCGGTCCTCTTGCCACTACTGAGATTCTAGGAACATCTTCCTTACTTAAAGAGGAACAAGTATTATGGTCACGTACCAAGTTACAGGAAAAAACATGCCAAATATTGTGAAGACAAGAAGTCCATGCCAAAAAGACAGGTGTACAAATGTTAACTATGTCGTAGTGTTTCAAAACAAGTGAAAGAGAGGGTGGGCCACAGGAGCTCGCTGCTCCGACACTCACTCGGAAGCACAGGGATGCGGCTGTGAGAAGAGGTGGGGGCACAGAAGCTGCAGGGCTGCGAGTGAGAGCTCCAGCAACTATGGGGAGCCCTGAGACACTGGTGTTTAGCGGGACAAGGAAATTCACTAGGCAGCAGGCTCCAGCACTGACTAAACTGGGACTCAGTGGGGCAGGGGAACTTTGTGCCCTCCCCGGAGCAGCAGCATCTCTGCTGCTGGACAGATATACCGTCTGTGCAGACAGAAGATCTGCATACAGCAGAGGGTACAAGGTGTGCTCACAAACTACAGTGAATATTCAGAAAAATTTTGATGGTACTGATGCAGAACTGCTGCAGACAGAGGCAAGAAGGACAGGACCTGTATTTGACACCTGCTGCAGCAGCTCTTTCCTGAGTGTCTTTCGTTCCACTGTCCTGGCTGCCTTGATGTCCTGAATCATTCAAAACATTTCGCTGTTGTGGTCATTTTTGACTTTGGGGAAGAGCCAGAAGTTGCCTGGTGCCAGATCTGGTGACTAAGATCTGTGAAGGTCTTGAGGCAGTTTGTCTTTTACTGTAACAGTTTTTTTTGTTTGTTTGTTTAAACCTTCACCATATTTTTTATTGGCCCTTGCTCAGGGAAAGGAGTGATAATTCCCATCTTTTCTCCAGACTTAGACAGGATTGATTGTGAAGTCATTTTACCAGGCCCCTCCCCCTTGACTCAGTAGAATAAGCAGGAGATGCACTGGGCCAAAATTTGAGCAGGAGGTCATCTTGAGTGACTCCTTTTTCCTAGGCTCAGAGAGTCCCCACATTTTCTGTAATCTTAGGTCATACTGTCACTGCACCCCAGGGAGGAAGTGGACACTCATCCGAATAGTGGGCCCAGGAAGAGATGACTGTGACCCAGTAAAACTAAAATCCTGACATCAGGAGGAAGACTTCAGCCTCTGCTGTGTGAGATGTCAGACCCCAGGCTGGGAGAATCTTGCTGGGGTGGGCAGATAGCCAGGAATAGCAGAGATATGAACACAGTGACAGCCAGAGTTCAGCCCCATGGCTAGCCAGCCCAAGACAGAGGCCCACTATCAGATTACATAAAGGATGAAAATACTTAATCAAAAAGTCAAATAGCCCAATAAATAGGAGGGCAAGAGTATTGAACAGACATTTCTCAAAAGAAGAAATACAAGTGGCCAATAAGGACATGAGAAAATGTTCAACATCCTTAGCCATTAGGGAAATACAAAACAAAACTATATTGAGATTCTTTCTTGCTGTGGTCAGAATGGCTAACATCAAGAATCTGAAAAATAGTAAGTGCTGGTGAGGGTACAGGGAAACAGGAATCCTTCTGTATACCTGCTAGGAATGTAAATTACTACAGTCCGTATGAAAGTTCTTTGAAAAACTAAAAGTGGCACTATCATTTGATCCAGCTATAACACCCCTTGGTATACATCCAAAAGAAGCAAAGTCAGAATACTACAAGGATACCTGCACGTCCATGTTTACTATAGGACAGTAAGTGTGGAACCAGCTTAGGTGCATATTAACAGATGAATGGATAAAGAAAATGCCATGTATATGTACAATGGACTATCATTTAGACATAAAATAGAATGGAATTTTGTAATTTGCAAGAAAACAATGGAAGGAGGTAAAGACCATTATGTTAAGTGCAATAAGCTGGACTCAAAAAGACAAATATCCCATATTCTCCCTAATGTGTGGAGTCTAAAAATGATGAAAAGAAAGTAGAAGGGAGACTATTATTAGAGAAAAGGGAAAACTAAGGGGGACAGGTGTAAGGGTGAATAATAGCAAGGGTGAATACGGTCAAAATACACAATACACATTGCACCCTCAAAAACGTGAAACTAAGGTCAGGCTAGAGAAAGGGGGTGATGAAAGGGGCCTGATTATGTTTTATACATGTACAAATCTTCCAAATGAAGCCCACCAGCCTGTATAGCCAAAGTGCACTAACAAAAAAATGAAAAAAGGAGATGAAATAAATATTAAATTAAATTTAAAAGCAGTGTTTGCATTTAGGAAAAAGAGTATTGAAGCACAGATACTTTGTAATACCACAGGATTCAATTTATAATAAAGATATGATAGTTACCAGTACATTAGTGCCCAAAATCACATCAAAGTTTTTATGAAGCAGGAATGCAAGGAGAAATAGAGAGAAATAAGTGAAACATATCTCAAATCAAAAACTTTAACATGCTATTCCCACTGTAAGACAGACCAACAGATAAAAATTTAGTAAAAATATGGAAGATTTAACAAACACAATAGGATACACTTTACAGGTATATCAACCCCTGAACCCATGTAGAAAACAGGAATATATCTTAATTTCAAGTACACAGCTTTCCTGTCACTGGGATGATACACCCAATATCCACAATTTAAAAGAGGAGAGATTTATTTTGGCTCCCGGTTTCAGTGTGTTGAGCCCATGGACAGCTGGCTTCAAAGCAGAACCATGACGGTGGAAAGTCCTGGCAGAGAAACTGTTTAACTCATGAAAGCCAGGAGCCAGAGAGAGAGAAAAAGAAGTTGAGCTGCAGACAAGAACACACGCTTCTATGTCACACTCTTAGCGCTACGACTCCAACCACACTTCCTCTTCCAGTAGCATATTCAGCTACGGGACTCCTCAATAAGTGAATGCACTCGTGAGTACAGAACCCCCTTGACCCAATCACCTTCCAAACACTTGAGACTTTGGGGGACATTTTAGGTCCGAAACCTAACAGAAGGAAATTTGCCCTCCTAAAAAATAAAAAATTATATGCCAATGGTGTCACAACTCTGTATCCACATTGCCTAGTTAAAACTCAGTGAGTCAGAGCTGGAGGTGGTCACGTGGTTTTAAAAGTCTGTTCCCCTGGTAATTTTGATGCTAACGGTCCAGAGGCTGTCCTTAGAGAAAGACTAAAGTAAATTTTAAGTGGTGTTTTTGAGAATGTGTAATAGCAGTCAGCCTCCTTGAGTGTTGCCTCAGGAATTTGCTCCCTTCCCCTGCTCTGCACATTTGCTCACTGGTGCTTCCTTTCAGCCGTTATGTGCTGTTCTTTCTCTTCCAGTGGATGAACAAGCTCGTTTACAGAGCTGATGTGCTTAATCTATTAGAACCCCACGTAGTGGTTGTAAATGACTACATAACAGACTGATGCCTTGAACTGACATTTGCCAACATTTACTTTGTGAAGAACAGCACCCTTCTAAATGCTATGTAACTGATATTTGATTGTAGTCTCCTTTGTTTGCCAGATATACTAGTATATTTGGAGAGGGAGAGAGAAGGCAATCCCAAGTGTAGAGCAGTGTTTTCTTGTGTGTGTGTTCCTCTCATAACTGTATACACATGCCCAGCAGCACATCTGAGACTTAGGCTATTTTCAATTATGCAAAAATGTGGAATGAGGAAGGGACCAGTCTGTGCGTGATGCTCATGCCCTTTCTTGTAGGAAAATGCAATGAGTACTGTGCATAGGGATTCTATGAAGAACCTACTACAGAAGAGTAGGTTCTTGCTGTGTGTGGGCATAAGCTCTTCCTAATAAAAATAGTTATTGGCCTTTCACTATGTACCAGGCACTGTTATAGGCACCTTCTCATTTCATGGCCATAGTAATTTTATAAGATACGATTATATCCATTCCTCACTTGCAAGAAGAAAATATAAGCTGACAAATTGAGTAACTTGCTCAAGACAGAGAAATTTTATCGTGGCTCCAGAATCCACATCTAGCTCTCCTCCATACTGAGTTCGAACCACTGGGAAGCAGGTGTCCCTGGGCAATGACGGTTGGACTATAGAACAAAGCAACTTGTCTCTGTGCCCTATCTCCGGTGGAGAGTGCAGTTCTTACTTCTGACATGCTGTCTCAGCGCATTACTTAGTGGTGTGGCTTAAGTCAATAGCATCCATATTGAGCCTAGGCTCATGACAAGAACTAATGAAGCCTTTTACAGTCTAGCTTAAGCATTTCTTCCTCATGCTTGGGCACCACTTGAATTTCCTTAAAAGCATGCTGAAAGTGTTATTCTGCCTCAGGCTGGAATTGTTCCTTTCCTTCCCTAAGCTTGGATCCTGGGGAAAGAAGGATGCAATTCTCTTAGTTGGATGTCCTGGGAGCAGTGAAAAGCTGGGTCTGAAACCTCTCTTCAACCTCCAGCCCCAGCACTCAGACTGGGTTAGGTTCTCATTTCTGCTTCCAGAAGCATCCTAGGCCCACATCCTATGACAGCTATGACTAACGCCTAAGTAATCCTTTTCCTCTGGCTTTCCTGGGGACTGCTTCCCATGACTGTTCTCCTCCAAAGTCTGCTGCCAATTCTTCTATGGCATTCTTCTACGGCCATTCTTCTACAGCAGTGCACAATGTCTCTGGAATGAAGCACCAGGCTGGACAGTTTGAAGCTCACTGTCTATAAGTTTAAAAGTGGAACCCACGTCTTGGAGAAGCTGAGTGATCATCAAAATTGGTTCCTCTGGCAGAGGCCCCGCCCTGGAAACTGTCTTCCTCTCAGGAGAGACTTATCTTGCGCTCCTACAACTTCTTTCAAAATTCTCATTCTTGTCTTAAGGCTATGTGAAAGTCTGTTGAGTACATATTTCTTCATTTTAGCTCTTCCCTCCTGTGACGTTTTATACATTTCCATGTTCTTTTTGGTTCTGCAGTCCCCCTTTCCCTCATGATATCCAGCATTCATCCCTCCTAGGTCACGGTCTCTCCCAGCCTCACCCCAGAGCCAGCTACCTGGTGCACAGTTTCCCATGCATTGAAGCCCCTTGAATTGGTATTACAGTAGAAAACAAATTGGGTCTCACTTTTTATCACTTTTGGGAGGCAGAGAGGCAGGGAGAAAGGGAGAGATTCCAGGAGTAGGAAGTACATGCAAAATAAATTGACTACTGGAAAGCTTTTTAAATTAACTAGAAATTCATAAGAATTGTCTTTGAATTAACTGCTGTTTTGTGTGCCCATAAGCTTGTGTGTGTGTGTGTGTGTGTGTGTGTGTGTGTGTGTGTGTGTGTAGGGAGGTGGAGAATAAAAAGAAGAGAAAGAGCTCTGCAATCAAAGATGATTGCATCTACTCAGGTAATAATCTGGAACAAGTACAAGAAATCTGAATATAGCTGGGTGATAATTTAGAAATTAAAGAATCTCAATGAAAAGTCCTAAAACACATCTTAAATATATAATATACAAATAGAAAACCACATATAAACCTGTAGGTGGATTTAAATTAATCTTAATGTAAAGTTTGTGTTAGTTTAATTAACCTTTATTCATTATCTACTCTGCCAGGGCTTCTTCAAACTGTTTCATATTAATTCAACCACTGACTCACTTGTTAAGCTGTGTGAATGTCAAATTTCTCATTTTTTAGGAGGAAACAAGCTCAAATGTTAAATAAATTCACACAAGTTCACTGAAAAATAACAATATGCAAGTTTTTTAGTTCTAGATCTTTAAGTATTTTTTGCTATGAGGCAGTGCTGTAGATGAGTATGTGGACTGGGGACCCTCAAGGACACACAGCCTGAAGAAGAGTCTGCCTCAGTTATATAATATATATTTACTGTTGAAATATTAGGACCAGAATAGTGCTTATTTCACCAAAATCTATGTGTACATTGGAAGGGTTTGGCAAATATCTCCAAAACCAACCCCATGAAGAAAAGGCAGTGAGGCAACAAGATATTAATAGAAAAAGTAGATCTTCTGCTTTCCAAGTTCCTACTTCTAGGCAATGTGTGGGACAAACTTCATTTTTACCAAGACTCTTGGTAAAATGTCCCCAAATATAGTATCTGAATCATTTTGGAAACTTAAAATTATTGACATGGACAAACACCCTTCCAAATGTTTTTCTCAAAAAGATTTAAGTAAGGCTCAGAAAACTGTGTTAGAATATTTTCTCAGATGATTCTAATGCATAGTTATGTACAAAAACAACAGATACAGCCTCTTTAAAAAGTTTTGCTCTTTTTTGTGAGACAGGGTCTCATTATGTAGTCCAGGCTGGTCTTGAATTCACTATGAAGCCCAGACTAACCTCGAACTCAGAGTAATCTTCCTGCCTCAGCCTCCCCAGTGCTGAGATTACAGGTGTGTGCCACCATGCACAGCTTGAAAAAGTTGCACTGCTCTTGCCTATGATTTCTTTAGAAAGTTGTCTTTTAAGTAAAAATTTGTCTTATTCTGGACTCACAGACTATTAATGTCTTTTGTGAGTTGACATTTTGATTTGACTGTGTATGTGTGTTTGTGTGTGTGTGTGTGTGTGTCTGTGTGTATGCAAAGAAAGGGGAAAGGAGTCCAACTTAGCCTTTTTAAAAATTCAGAAATTCTTTCCTTCTAACTTACCCACTCCTTTGATAACAGTATTAATCACTCCATGAGTTCAGAGCCTTTATAACCTAATGACCTTTTAAGAGTGTCATGTATTGGGGCTGGGGATTAATGACCTTTTAAGAGTGTCATGTATCAGGGCTGGGGATTTAGCTCAGTGGTGCAGCACCTGCCTGGCAAGCGCAAGGTCGTGAGTTCGATATCCGGTACTAGAAAAAAAAATTTAGAGTCTCATGTATCAACACTACTGTGTTGGAAGTTACATTTTCCAATGTGTGCACTTTGGGAAATGCATTCAAACAAAGCAGTATAGACAGAAGCTTAAGATGAGAAGCTTCCCTGGGTCTTTTCAGGCTGAACTAGAGCTATTCAGGGAGTCCCTGGTTGGTGAGGGAAAGAGAACTTCAGTATAACAGAGACACAGCAAGATCTAAGCAGGGTGCAACACTTGTAATTGGACAGAGACTGTCCTGTGACTTGTTAGGGAGTCAGTGTCTATCCTGCAAATAGAGACCCAGCTGGGTATCTCTATGTGACAATTCTCTTTCTGTTGTCACGAGAATATAACTTTACTGAAGTCTTCTAAAACTTCATAGATGAATTTTGGGTAGAAAGCTGTGATAGTTTTCCTCAGCCATCTTAAGGGCAATAGCCAAGACTCCTGTAATCAAAGCAAGGTTCACAAGAGAAAAGCATCACAAGTCTACTTCCTCAAATTATCATGTGGCACAAGAGCCTTCAGAAATGAAGATCTGAAGACATGGGAAACTATGCTTAGGTTCGATGGAAAATCGGGAGCTATATAAAAATGCAGTTAGATAGTAAGATAAAAATGAGGTAGGGGACAATTTAATGGAAATGGATTAGGGGAGTACCCCCAGTATGGTCTGCTGGTCAGGTCCTCTTGGCCTCTCTCCGTAGCGTTTCTTTTTCCTGGGCACTGGATCAGCTGCGTCTGGAATGAAGGTCTTCAAAAGGGAACAGAGCAGGGAGAGAGTGATAAAGTTTTCTGAGGTTTGTGGTTTGCTTTGAGGGGGAAGGAGTTTTAGTACCAAGAAACTGTGGCTTCTCTGACTCATTTCAGGTGAGACTGGGCTGCCAGGAGACAAGACGGAAGTTGGGGGAGACCGTGCTTTCAAAGCTCCCCAATCTTCCCCACTGCAGTGTACTCAGTACTCCAAGGCACCATGACTGAGGGTCATATTCTGAGCCCAGCAGTATTCAGACAGGACAAGCCTTATCTGCAGCTTCTGGGTTGCACATGATGTAAAATAACCTAGATGCACCTAAAGTAATAAAGGTCATTTACTGGCTTACAAAACTAGGAAGTCAGCAAGACAGTTTGCTTCATTCGCTGCTAGACTGAGGCATGCTGGTGGTGTTTCTGGGACACTGTCTCTGGGCACCCCTTGACTCTGCTTCTCTTTCCCTGGTGGCTGGCTGTAGCATCCCTGTCCTCACGATGGTGGCAGTGGTCACCTGCTGGCTGCCCTGAGCCCGGATTTCTCAAGCGTCCCTGCTTGACCTATGCTGTTGACAACAAAGTATTTGAACTCCATGTCACAAAAAAGGAAAAAGATCCTTCCATATCCTAAATTCTTTACATGGAAAGAATAATAAAAGGAAATAGAGCTTCTGAATTTAAGAAGAAATACATCTTGAATATGACAAACTGCCTTCTTTATATATTAGACAGAATCATTTATATATTTCACAACCTAGAGAAGAATAAAGAAAATGTTAGCAAATAAACAATAGCTAAAATTACAATACCAGCTTCTGAAAAGGAGGCTTAAAATCATCTTTATTGATTAGAATAAAAACATAGTCAAATGAAAATGAGTTGCAAGCTAGGCTGGTGGCGTGCACCTGTAATTCCAACACTCTGGTGGCTGAGGCAAAAGGATCAATACAAGTTCAAGGCCAGCCTGGGTTACATTGTGAATGCAGAGCCTTCTTGAACTGTATAGACAGAACTTGTCTCAAAACAAATGAGAGAGAGAGAGAGACAGAGACAGAGACAGAGACATAGAGAGACAGAGAGACAGAGAGAGATGCATTGAGGCCTTCATAAGAGGTAAATGTATCTTGTAGCGACAAAGTACCATTGCTTTTTCTTCTTGAAAGTCAATCTCTTCCAGCTGTTGAGACCTTTTCCCCTCCTCAACCTGGGACAATAAATAGGAATGGCAAAGCGCGACCGAAAGAGAATTATTATTCCTGCAGCAGCACCCCTTTCCGAGAGGTGTCATAGCCCCATGTGGTAGACTGGAGGATTAACACTGCTGACCTCTGTGAGCTCCTCCCTCCTGCCGAGGAAGGAGGGAAAGCCAGGGCACAGGGCTGGGGCTCAGAACTGTCTCTTAGACCACCCAGAGTGTGCCTGCCCGGCTGTCTAAACTGCCACTCTTAGGAGATCTGCAGAAGCCTGGCTCGTCAGGCACTGCTGGAGGGCGGGTCTGATGCTGGCGCAGAACATTACAAGGCTCTCTGACTGCAGCTCTAATGTGGGCTTTGTCCCATTTATCTGTCGTAAAGTGATGCTGTGGCCTCTGTGTATTTGACTCCTGATTCTATTTCTCAGCTGGCTCAGGTCTCGGGTGGAAAAGGAAAGAGTGCTAGGCGCTGATCCCCTGGATCTGAATGTGATTTACTATTATAGCAAGCCATGGTAAACTTCATAGCATGAATGGCCATGTCTTTTACAGTTGTTTTTCACAGTAGCAAGTGGATAAGTGCATACAAACATTGTTCGAAGGTGTAGCTTCCAACTCTGAATTGGAACCGATGCCAAATAGTTTTCCTCCCCGTGGAGCCAAACGGGGAGGGTAATTCGGGCTGAAATCCAACAAGCTTGCAGCTTCATGTGGAATCATGCAGCAGCCCTGAGACGGTCGACCTCTTTGCCAGCAACTTTCTGCTTTGCTTAAGTTTGTGTCTGTATTTTTTTTTCCTGAATCAATAGCTTGTAATCTGAATCCATTTTAACAAAATTCCTGAAATATTTTCCTTCTATTTGATTCTACATAGCCGCTTCAACATAGAAATAACAATTTTGCCTTTATGCGGAGAAAGAATACATTCAATGTTTTAAATTGTACCACACTTTCAACACTTACCTGTGTCTCTTCCAGTGCCATGCAATTAGACTTACTTTGCAATAGGAAAGAACATGCCAGCTCCACTGGAGTTTTGGGTGTGTTCCAGAATACTTTCAGAGTGTTTTGGCAAAGGGAATTCTCAGTCGGTAGGTGACTGAAATAACATAACCCCAAGAGGAGGATGCTAAGCCCCACAGCCGCATATCTAGTGGCTGAAGTGAACTTCTTCGGGTATGCAGAAAACAATGTAAAATTGAAATGTAATTCCATGTAAGAGTTGTTCCTGCCTTTGCTTTACAATGGTGTTCTTTATTTCTCCAATTAGTATTTTTTCATTTTAAAAAATAAAAGAATGGAAACATACTAACAAACACACATACATTTACAAAATAACACAAGAACAACATAAGCAATACTGAAATTCAGACAAGGGGATAGGAAATTAACAATGGTTGTTGTATTACATATTGATATCTTCAAAGTGGTTACTCAGGAAAACAAATATAGACATGTAAGATTGATCAAACCATTAAACATTAACTGTTCCTTTCAATAAAACAATAGAAATCAGTACTACAACTAGGTTAACTATATTGTGTACCCATATGTACATAATTCCCCCCTTGTTTCTTTTCTCTTTTCCCTCATCCCAGTTGCTCTTCACTTTTGAGCAGCTTCCTTTCATTTCACAATGTCTATCATACCTTCTAATTCATTCACTCTTTCAGACTCTTACACTCGTGAGACAATATGTTGTTTACACATGCTGTTCTGATTTATTTCACTTATGAGTATGGTCTCTAGTAGTGACCATTTACCTATAAAAGCCTTGAGTTTATCTTTCTTTATAGCAGAGTAGTATTCCATTATCTAAAATACCATTTTTTTATCCAATCCTCAGTGAGTGGACATTTGGGTTGCTTCCACAATTTAGCTATAACAAATTGCACTGCTATGAACATGGTTGCACATATATCATTGTGGTATAATATTTTCAGTTCTTTTGGGAAAATACCCAGAAGGGGAATAGCTGGGTTGAATGGGACCTCTAGACCTAGTTTGCTGAGGAATCTCCAAACTGATTTCCAAGTGGCATATTTGTTCCATTTCTAAGTCAGTGTAGAATTCTAGACTGTGATAAAACAAAAGCCTTTTAATCAATTTCTTACAGCCCTTGGCTTGTCTCTCCTTGTGCAGACTGTTACAACTTAGCTGTACAATTAACACTGCACACTGGGAAGACCAGAGCATTATTACTTCTCATTTTTCTCACTAAAACAAGAGAACTTGGGAATGAACTTTGTTTATTAGTTTCAGTGTGAAAGAAGAGAATAGAAAAAGCTCCTTCTTCCTCCCTTCATCCTAATTCATGATCCCTGCATAAAATGCATACAGGTTTGTTACCAGACAGAACTCAGACAGCTAAATGAACTCTAAGAAGAAAGCTTTAATACGTTACACACCACCTAGTGCCATCTCGGCCTCTGCATTAATCCTTTGCCCATGGATGTTTTCTTTTGACAAGTTTCTGACCGATGAATGGCATTGGTAGGAAAAATTCTCTCCTCTAGTGTTGGAAAGGGAAGAACTTCCACATCTCTGGTGCCTTCAGAATTCCATGCAGCATCCAGCTAGCTGGGGATAGTCTGGTGATATTTTTCTGCCTTTCCAATTCATGTTCTTGATTGGTCCTGCATTTGCTGTCTTTTTTTTTCCTTTATGGTGCTTTTTATTATCTTGCATGGTACAAGCATAGATACAGATTCTGTAGGAACAATTCATGTTGTCTCGACTTAAATTAAGCTCCACATCAAATTCCAAAATCTATTAGTATTAGCTTTCCTTTGTGATTTTGCTGCTTTAAACTCATTTTTGAAAGGGACTCAGCCCAAGAGCCATTGTTAATTGAGAATAGTGCCTATTAAACATAATGAGAGTCAAAGCTACTGTGATAAAATCAGCATGGTACTGGCAACAAACAGACCTGAGGATCAATGGAACAGACTAGAAGATGCAGCCACAATCATAAAGACATTCAGTCACCCTATTTTTGACAAAGGGGCCAAATATGTTCACTGGAGGAAAGATAGCCTCTTTAATAAATGGTGCTGGAAACACTGGCTTTCCACATGCCAAAGACTAAAACTAGGCCCATGTCTATCACCATGTACCAAAATAGAGTCACAGTGGCTTAAAGCTCTAAATATTAAAACAGAAACACTAGATCTAATGGAAGAGAAAGTAGGTGGAAGTCTTGAAGACATAGGGGTAGGCAGAGAGTTCATGAACAAAAACAAACTGCATGGGAAACACTTCAAAGAATCAACAACTGTGATCTCACCTTACTAAAAAGTTTTTGCATATCTAAAGAAATCACCAACAAAGTGAAAAGAAAACCCATGAATTGGGAAAAAATTTTGGCCAATTGTCTCTCAGACAAAGGACCCCTGTTTAGAACATATAAAGAATTTTAAAAAATCAGGCCCCCCAAATTCAAAGACCCAATCCAAAAATGGGCATCTGAGATGAACACACACTTCTCACATGAGGAAATACAAATGGTAAATAAATACATGAAAAAATGTTCAATGTCATTAGTCATTCAAGAAATGCAAATTAAAACAACACTGAGATTCCATCTCACTCCAGAAAGAATGGCTATCATCAAGAAATCAACTCATAACAAATGCTGGAGGGGCTGTGGGGAAAAGGGAACTCTTCTCCACTGTTGGGAGTGTAGGCTGGTGCAACCACTGTGGAAATCAGTCTGGAGACTCCTCAGGAAACTCGGATTAGAGGTCCCATTCAACCCAGCTATTTCTCTGCTGGGTATTTTTCCAGAAGAACAGAAAACATCATACCAGAGCAATATATGTGCACCCATGTTTATAGCAGCACAATTTGTAATAGCTAAATCTTGGAAATAACCCAAATATCCGTCAGCTAAGGAATGGATAAAAAAGACATGGTATTTTTATACAATGGAGTATTAGTCAGCTATAAAGAAAGATAAACTCGAGGCTTTTATAGGTAAATGGCTACAACTCGAGACCATGCTCATTGGTGAAATAAATCAGATTCACATGTGTAAATATCATATTTCCTCCCTACTATAAGAACCTGAAAGAGTAAATAAAATCTGAAAGGTACACTAGATATTATGAAAGGGAAAAGAAACTGCTCAAATAGGAAGACCTGGGATGAAGGAGGGGAGAGGAAAAAGAAAGAAGGAAGAGGAATAAAATATGTATGTGCATACACAGGCTAGGATAATTGTACTACTAATATCTGTTGGCTTATTGAAAGGAACTTTGGATGTGTAATTGTTTTATCAGCCTTACATGCCTATATCTGATTATATGTGCAACTATTTTGAAGATAACATCATGTAATATAACAACCATTGTTAATATCCTATCACAGTGTTTTGAAATTCTTTATCATTTTTATTGTTGTCTATGCTGTTTTGCTTATGTATTTGTTTTTGTTATTCTGTTTTTTTTTCTTCTCTCTCTAAAATGAAAAACAAAATTTATATGTATATATAAGGATAGCTGGAATGGGTATATTGCTGATGTTTGTGGTTTATCGAAAGGAATAGTCAATGCTTAAAATTTTCTTTTTTCTGGACTAATTTTGTGCACTTGAATCTGCTAATCAGAATGACTGATCTGAAAACAACAATATGCAGTATAAGAACCATTGTTGAATTCATACTACCTTGTATGGTGAAGCTCTGCATCATTTCTTATGTTTTGTTTTATTACTTGTCACTGTCTTTGATCGTTTGATCCATCTTGCATTCTTACGTCTGGTGCACTGAGCAGCTTCGCTGATGATAACAGTACATAATGTATCAACCATTGTCAATTCCTATCATTTCTTTTTGAGATCATGTATCATTTTTGTTGTTTTTGTGTTGTTTTGATTTTATCTTCATTGTTGTTTTGTTAGTTTTTTTAACCTTTAAAATAAAAAAATGTGAATCTTTTTTGAATTCTAGGTTTGAAAGCTTTTGTTTTGACAGTGTAATAGAATGTTTTAGTATGAGTAGATAGGAGTGTTACTGACATGTAATAGAGCCAACATGATTTTTTTGTGTATTCTTTATCAGCTTAGTAGTTTCATCGCTACTATGATCAATCTATTGCCCATGAGAAGCATATCAGGTATATAACGTGTTTACAGCAGTCATCACAAGTGCATCATGTGGGGCCTGGGGATTTAGCTCAGTGACACAGTGCCTGCCTGGCAAGCACAATGTCATGAGTTCAACTCCTGGTACCAGAAGAGAAAAACAAAAACAAAAAACAAAAAAAACAAGTGTATCATGTGTTTTCTATCTTCCTTCCTATGCATACTATATAATACTGAAAAAGATTTTTCTTCATTGAGTGAAAGGTATAGGATGCAATCTTGATAACTGAACATTGCCAATTGTTTGGTAGTACTTTGTCATAGAGTGTCCTGTATTCCTTGTGCTTTAGTTAGCTAATGAATGAACACATTAGATGCACTGTTGGAATTTTACATGGGCTGCATTTTAATTCTTTGGTTCTTTGTTGTTAACACAAAGCATTATTTTAATAAATTTTATAATGTTAGCCTAAGAAGAAATTCTAGATTTTGGAGACTTAGGTTCCAGGGTGGAACCTGTGAGGTGTTTTGTGATAACAGAGCCTTCTCCTATCAGTGACAACTATCTCCCCAGACAGCACAAACCTCCTGCAAACTCTTAAAATCTAAATTACTGGCCAGAAGGTTAAATCTTGTGAAGCTGGGAACTTTGTCTCCAGTTCTCCTATAGGGAGAACCTCTGTCTTTCTCCCAGTTCTTAAGATGAACATCAAATACATACAAACACACTTGGAAATACAGTCTTAGCATTTTCTTTTCTTTCACCCCCATCAGTAATAAGAGGCATACTTAAAAACCAAACAGCACACGGGTAACCTCCCTATGACTAATGTGCAAGATGCCATTTAGGAAAACACTGGTCCAATCATAGCTGGCTCTGTTAAATAAAGGATCCCCAACGTGGGCATGATCAAACTCACTTCCTCGTTAAGAGCATGAATGCAAAGAAAGACAGAGCTTTCTTTGTGTAAAAGAGGCTGCGTGAACTCTGCCATGGGTCCCCAGACGGCCCTAAGTCCTCTGTTCTGAACATGTAATTAATTCTTAAGAAACCAGGTACCACAACAGCCATGGTTTGACAGTAGGTCCATTCAGCCCCAGCCAGATGTGAAAGGCTTTCAGTGGGGCCGAGAGGCACTCCTCCTGCCCAGGGAAGCAGAGGGCTAACCTCTGGTTTGCAGCCATACCGCCGGGTAATGCCATTTCTAATGTATTTCAATCCACTCTTAACAGTCGCAGATGTTTCTTACAAAATCAAAGGTTATTGATTGCCTCAGAACAGGTAGGAGGTCTCTACTTGAGCTCTTAAGTTTTATCTGCCTTAAATAACTTAAAAAACACTCAGAAGAAAATGCTCAAATCAATCACTTGTTGCTGTTTTTTAATGTTCTTTTTAAAAGGTGGATAAAGATGTTCAGGAAGTAAAGGAAAAACATTTTCTTTAAAAGCCTGCAGGTTATTTCAGAAAATTTTCTTTAAGGAGGAAGACAAAAAAGAATTTGTCCTAGGAAGACATCATCAGAACACAAAATTCAGACCTGTTCAGTCTGCATGAGTAATTTGGAAGATGTAGATCTTTTACCATGTGAAGTGATATAAGATTTGGGAGGGATACTTAATGAGTTAATTCAAGAGGAAAAATTATCTTAATATCAGAAACAGTGATACTGAATTCCCTAGTAGTAAGTGTGAAATTTACACTTAAGATCTAAAAATCAGTTAAGCAAGTGTAGGATAAAGGAGGCTAGGTTCCTTTGATTTCATATGAGAAAAACTTCTAGCAGTATTACATTATCACAGTCTCCTTAAAAACTGAAAATGTGGTTTGGCCACGTAAAATTTTAACATAATTTTGGACTACACTAATGAAAGGTCATTGTGTCTTATTCATTTTCCTAGCCGATCCTACCCCAATCGAAATACAACACTGTGTTAAACTCTGAGCATTGTATTGTAAAAGTGCACCGATTTGTCCAGAAGGTTTAAATGACAAGGGATATGGCATCTTCATCAGATAGTGCTAAACAAAGTGAGCAGATGTCTTCTAATTTGCCTCCCCCCAGCCACAAGAATATAGTGCCCAGCATCCAGCCTGACAACCATTTATCTTTGCCTACAGCATGTTTAGTTATAATAAACCAGTTATTCTTCACTTTGGGTAGCTCTCATTTTCAAAGTAGTTTGGACTCTGCCTTCTCACTCTTTAATCTTCAATCATTAGTAACGTATTTCTCTGCACACTTTTTTTGGACAGCTCATTGTAGATTCCAAAGCCCATTATGACTTCTTCAGAAGATATGAAGAGATTCTTTCCTTCCTTCAGAAAAATCAATTGTGAAACAAAATCAATACAGTAAAGATATCCATGAAGTGTTAAAGACTCCATGGTAGATAGATTGAAATTCTAAGCAGTTATAGATAATTTTAAAAAATATTGTTTTAGAAACTATAGTTTTTTCTCTGCCAGCATGATCTTTATTTTTTTTTTTTTTTTGGTTTTTCTCCGGTACCGGGAACCGAACTCATGACCTTGCGCTTGCCAGGCAGGCGCTTTCAGCATGATCTTTAAACATGGTTAACCGAGTTGTGTGAAAGAGCAGTCTGGATTTGGTAAAGGGTTCTCCTCAACATTTCTCTCTCTAGTCAGTTTCACAAGTCGACCAGGGAGAAGCGGATGTTTTGGGAAAGAGTTTGTTCCTGTTTCCAGGGATATTTAACCAATTAATACTGTTGAAACTGACACTAACTACTCCACTAAAGACCACCAAAGGATGAAGATAAACTATCAGGTCCAGTGGGGTTTCCTGTCACACTGTGTTCTTCATTGATGATTTAGGCTCTATTAAAGGAGAAGGGGATTCAAAAAGAGTGAGAACAAGCTGTACTGAGCAAGTTCATAATGAGAGGGAGTGATGAGCAAGAAATAGAAGCTCGAGGACTCAGCTCTGAGCAGCACTGATCCCTACAGTACCAACACCAGGTGCATCCACAAAATGCACCTATCAGTCAAGGTCTGTGAAATGTGATAGTCAGCGATGTAGAAGACAACCCTGAGTCCCTGGACTTATCTGCCGGAAGGTAATTTGTTATACAACACTCTCTCGCATTCTTCTGACAGTTCAGGTTATCCCAAATAGGGTTCTCTTCCATTCATCTCTAGTAACAGCAGAAAATACTTCCTTGGCTTTCAAAATAAAGGAGACATATGTAGAAATTTGATGTCCTTTAATTTTTGCAAACTCTTCATCAATGGAGGCAAACTTCAAGATCCTTTGAAATTAATTTGGGAACTGAAGATGTTTCTCTGTGAGATGTCGCCACTGGGGACAAAGGCTCTGGGCAATGAAGAGAAAAGAAAGAAAGGAAAGAAGGAAGGAAGGAAGGAAGGAAGGAAGGAAGGAAGGAAAGAAGGAAGAAAGAAAGAGAGAGAGAGGGGGAGGGAGGGAGAAAGAGAAAGAGAAAGAAAAAGAAACAAAGAAGGAAAAAGAAAAGAATAGAAAAGAAAAGAAAAGAAAAAAGAAAAGAAAAGAAAAGAAAAGAAAAAAAGAAAAGAAAAGAAAAGAAAAGAAAAAAAGAAAAGAAAGGAAGAAGATGCGAGGTCTCATCCCGCTGAGATGGATGCTGACAGGCAGTAACTAAGGGGATGGTTGTAGTTACTCCCCTGGGAACAGGTCCCTCTTATAAATCCATCATTTGGGGGAGACCTGAAGCAAGATGTAATAATTGAGGAAAAGGAAAACAGGAAGTGCATGCCAACGATAAAAAGTAAGCTTTTAAATGAGAAACATAATATCCAAAGTCTCAGCAAAGAGAGCTAGAAACACTCAGCTGTGAGGTGAGGCAGCCATCGTTCACTCCGCTCCTTAGTTTCATGTCTCCTTCCTCTTTTCAAAGGGAGGATTAAGGAGATTCTGCATAGGATGAACAATCATATATAATAACAAATGAAGCCTATGTCAAAGCATTGCTCAGAATCAATACCCGTGGTACTTACAAAGCTAAAGTTAATTAGTCTGGCCTATGTGAATCCCCGAAAAGCTAGAAGACCATGCGATGAAGCAGATGCCAAGGGATCTGGACTGGGAACAAAGACAAGGAAATGAGACAATTAGCAGCCACACGGCAGGCCTCCAAAGCAGTCTTCTCAGAGCAGAGGTTTACAGATGATAGCTCTGAGATCTGAGATCTCAGATAGTTCTGAGTTCTTAGCACTTCTTTTGTTTCAGACTATTCTTGGTACTTTTTAAAAATCTACACTACATATAGGGAAAATGTTAAGCACCTCAAGCTGCTTGTTTCCAGTGAATGCACAACTGTATAAAAACATGATGCGTGAATTAGGTACAAACTTGAAGACTCTAGAAGCAGCATAACGTTTTCAGGTTTGGAACTGTATTTCAGAGAATCTGAAAGAAATCATTCAGACATTAAAGAGACTGCTCCCTTCTACTTTCCATGTGTCCCAAGCAGAGACTGTGGCTGTTGGAGTCAGGGTTCGCAAGGGAACAGCTTGAATGCAGGACACAAAACTTACAGAATTGTTTTATAATATGCACCCAATAAGTCAAATGCAGAAGAGTGCAGAAGATCTGTCCACAAACTAGAGACCCAAAGAATCTGGCTGAGTGCCTGGATTCCACAGCAATGTACTCCATGAGTCCACCTGGAGGCCTAGAGCCCACAACAATGTCTCATGCAAGTCTGTATCACAGATATGCACTGGCAAGGCCCAAAGATTGGTGGTAGAAGCTAGAAAGCCTGTACCTGCGGGATGAAGGGTCTGTGTCAGCTGGCTGAGGGATCTGCACTGGCGCCTGGAGGCGATGCTCAAGATAAGGACTCAAGCACCCTGAAAAGAACCGCTGCCATCCGCAGTGACAGTGAGGACCCGAGCTCCTCCAACAATGACAACAGCTGAGTTCATATCAGGAAAGCCATCATGACAGGCTTCTCCAGGAGGACCAACAGCTCACTACCTTCCCCTGTAGTTCTGCTTTTACACTGTTGGCAATGGTCTTTCGGTGGGTCCTCCACACCCACAGCCATGGTGACTCAGTTCAGCTGGGTGTTCCAAGTTGACCATTAGTTAATCCACCACAGTGGCATACAGGGCATATATGGGGGGAGTCTCACGTGACTTAAGGTGAAAGAAATGATCTCTCCATGTTGCAGACCACTCTTCTAAAAATGATATTAAGAAAATGAGTTACCTCTAGGCATGGACTTCCAAACCCATTGGATATTAACATTGTCATAGCATGGTTTAAGCCTTATCCAAACACTGAGTAACAATTATTGAACAATCTTAACTTTAGGGTCCCCAGTCCATTTATCTCACAAGTTTAAAGAAAAGTGACAGAAAATTCTTTCCATATTGGAAGTAGCACAGTGACAGAGGAAATGAGTTATCAGGATAATTTGTGATCTTTCTCCTAACTTGCAATACATAAGCATAATAATCCTTTGTTAGTCAGTCAGTTCAGTGACCACACACCAGGACCACAACGAAATAATTAAAATAGGATTTCTGTAGATTAAAATCTATGCTTTATATCCCAAAATGGTTTTACCTCATTATTAGATTCTCAGTATTTATTATTTTTTACTTGTCTAGTATATGATCACACTAAGCTAGTTTTAGTAAGAAATGATTTTTTAAATAAATAATATAGTGTTCTTGGTTTCTAGGAGTTCTAAAATTTTGGAGAAAAGGAAGCCCAACATTGGTGGAATACTCAAAATGTATCTAAAAGTTAAATTCCATCCAGGGAGATTGGTTTTGTTTAAAATATGAAGCTTTTGGATCAATGTGAAAAAAACAATCTACTTAGGTGTGATTTTTTTAAAAAATCTGCTTGCTTTTTTGAGAATTTTCTAATAAGGAACCAAAATGATATTCCTCAATTTATTTTCAGGAAAAAAAAAGAAACTCTTAAAGATCTAAGATTTACATAGTGTTATATTTTTTTAAAAAGTCATATTTTCTATTGGTTTGTAAACTTGCACTTTGCAAATGTATTTCTAGGTAATAGTACATATCACTTTAAATATCTCCCCCGCAACTGTGATTTAGTTTGTTTAGGTGGTGGGGATATACTTCAGCCCCAGAGCAAGGATAGCCTTTCACATCCTGTCTTCTCACAAACACCTTGGCTTGGCTTCATTTATCCTTGACACCTTGGGAAATTGGGCAAGGCCTAGCCCTCTGTCTACTACCTTATTTATCATGTGGATGCAGTCCATGGGTGATTCCAGACACCACTCAGGAGAAAGAGGGGCTCTAAATTAAGTCGGCAACTTCCCCAGGCAGCAGCGGGAGTCTCCATTTTGTGTGAGATTTGCTGAGTCAAACTCTGGCTTCACTCCATGAAGAGACTCCCTGGACAGTGTTAGACCAGTGCTCTCAGCCCTGGCTCTGCTAGGTCACCTCTCTGTCCTCCTGGAGATTCCAGATCACGTCTCTGCACAGCAGCACGTGTATGTGGATATCACAACAGCCACCATGCTACATGTGGTTAGTTCCCCATTGCCCATTAGAATGCAGAGTGCACTTTTCTAAAGGCTGGGTAAAGTATTTAACAAATGATATAAAGCCCTAAAGATGTCAAGTATTTTCTCCTATTTCTAAATAATGGGCTCCACTGTTTAGTTTAGAAAATATGGTAACACAATATCCAGTGACACACCTGATTCACCATCAGTAGGACAGGTACCTTTTGCACTGTCATCATGATAATCATTTGGGAATTCTGTAATGCATTTATTTCTAAAATTCTTCACTAGACCTTGAGACAGTGTCTATTGCAATAGGTTAGAATACACTTGGGGTCCCTCCAAGGAATAATTGTGGACACGATGAAATATGTACTTTCCAAAAATGATGTGCCACACAATTGGGAAATAAGATGCACAAAAATCCCACATAGACTGAGCCTAAAGTAAATCAATAAAATCTCAATGCTATATCTCCACTTCTCTGTATCCAGGGTTTTTATAGTATCTTTTTTAGGAAAGTTGTTTTTCAAAATATGATTCTTCTAAGGCACTAAATGTGTGCTCTCCATTCCACTTTCCATGTTGTAGACTTTGGTTTAAGAAGATTTCTACTACATGACCTTTAAGTTGCATTTAAGTAAAAAAGAAGAATTACTAATTAGCCAGAATGTTTAATAATCATAAAAACATCTAGACTTGATAATTCAGGTCCTATACCTAGCACTATATTAGTCAATTTAACAAATAATCCATAATCATTTTCTTACTTAAAGGTGAAGTACGATGGAGGGAGAAGCATATTGTTTCTTAGTTTACTAGGAGTTATCCATTTCCCACACAGCATCTCACTTCTGTTTCCTTGCAAACATTGTTCTTTTCCCCATGTTAGTAAGGAGAGGGCATGGAACCTCAAAGAAATTCATATATAGCCTCAAGTTATGCAGTGAGTACTAGAGATGGAATTAGAATTTGGGTTGGCTGCAAAACCCAGGCTCTTTTGAAAACTTAAACTGCTTCCTTATTATCTGAGTTGCCATTGATTGCAAAAATGAAGAATGGTAAATCAAAAACTTAAAATGAAGAAAAGCAGGGGGCAATGTCCTGTATGTTCCACATTTATTTCATTCCTTCCTGGCAGCTCAAATAACCATAGCATCCCTGGTGATCCTAAGCATTTGAAGATGAATATGAAAAGCTCTTGGGCTGAAGAACTAACTGATCACCTAATTACTCCAACATGTTGTGCATTGCAGCCTTTGCTTCCCTCTGAGCCTGGGAACATGAGATATAAAAGAGAAAAGGCACTCCTTTTCCTCTTATTGGAGTGAAACATAAAAGAGGAGAATAAGCAATAACACATATGAACATTCATTTGCAATTACTTCTCTTCCGGCTCAGTGCAAAGTCATGGGTCACATGATAAACTAGCTCTGCGGGCACTTCAAGGCATAAATCTTCCTCCTTTTTTATAGATCAGAGTCATAGAATAATTCTCTCAAGTTGTACATCCGTGTATGTCTCTACAATTAGCCTTTTGGTGACAACCAGGTTTCTTTCTTTCTCTTTCTTTCTTTCTTTCTTTCTTTCTTTCTTTCTTTCTTTCTTTCTTTCTTTCTTTCCTTCTCTATTTCTTTTCTTTCCTCTAAATGATCATTAAACACTTTTCTCTGAAACCCCATCCTTGTGGTTTGCTAAATGGCCCACAGATCTTCTCATCAAGAGTTGCTTTCCATTTTCTTATTGTACAAGGTCCCTCTTTTCCACAGCAGTACTGAACTTAGCAGTTGGGAATCTTTGTTAAAACAACACGTAGATTAGGCATCTGTTTTTAAAGTGAATTGCCAAAAAGATTTATATCCAGATGAGCTCCAAAAGCCCAGTTTATGAATGATCTCTGTTGTGGGACTGAGCTCCCGCTCTTATCTCTGGCCACCATCAATAGCATTGTTTTCAATCAGAAAAAAGAATGTGTTACCAGTTCTACATTGATTAATTTGCTCAAGAAATAAGTAATGAATGCTTACTGAAGACCAGATAAATCTACAACTCCAGAAATATTCAGTTTAGTGTTTAAAGCAGTTGATCATACATACACACACTCACATGTGTGATTAGGGAAAGTGCTGCATGCTGCTGATTATACCCCAGAGATGTGCATAATGAGAAAGTTGAAGCCAGGTAAAAGTAATGGCAGTAGGTCAGGGACAGAAAGAGTGTGTATGAAAGGTGATGCAGAAGAGAACACAAGCAACTGAAAGCACTTTGAACAGTGCAACAAACTGGAAGTCAGGTGGAAAGGGGGTTGGTGACAGAATGAAGCTGGGTGAGTGTGCAAGGCTGAGGGGAGCCAGGGTTCACAAACCAAGTGAAGGGTTTATGCTTTGTCCCTAAACTTGCCCTCTGTTCTGGGAAAAATGAAAAAGTTAAGACAAGTCAGTAGCATGGCCCTACATTCCTCCTCTGATACAGTTCTCAAACTAGAAGTGTGTATCAAAGTTACCTTGAAGACTTTTAAAATCATGGCTTCTTAGTCCTTTTCCAGAAAGTGCAAAGCATAGGCCTATGAGTGGCACCCTTGAATGGCCATTTCTAGAGGTCATGCCGATGCTGCCTGTCTTTGGATCAGTACTGCTTTTTGGATTTCCCTCTGAAATCCTGAAGAGTGTGTTGGCAAGGAGTGCAACTGAGAATAAAGAGCAGTTAAGAATCAACTCATTCACTCATTCATTCATTTATTCATTCAACACATATTTATTTTGAAATAGGATACACCACACACTGTTGTAAACAATGGTGATTTAGAAGTGTACAAAGTAAAATCTCTTTTCTCATAGAGCTTACATTCTAATCAAGAGAACAGATGATTACACTAGTTTGTGATAAGTGTTTTGAAGTAATTTAAAGCAGGATAAAGGTGATGGAGAAAGATGTGGATGGAATGGTGCTATTTTACATAGCGTTGTCAAAAAAAGGGTGCCTTGAGGTGTGACATTTATATTCAGTCAGACTCAAGGGAGAAGCCAACACTGGAGCCATTAAAGGAGAAGTGTTTTGGGGAGAGGGTCAGTGCATGCAGAGATCTTCATCTGGAGACATTCTTGGTGTGTTTTTGTGGAAAAGCAAGAAAGTCAACAAGGACTGGAAAAGGAAAGAAAAATTTGAGGTCTACGCCAAGTATGGAGGGAAGAGATCGTAGCAGAAATTTAGATTTCATTTTGAGTGAGGTCCCTGTGAGGGAAGAAGGCATGGATCCCAGACTCTGCTACTGAGAGATTAAGCTCCAGTCAGACTGCATCTTCTCCCCCTAGAACTGTGTCCCTTCAGACAAGCCACAGTGGCTTCTGTAGGTTTGACTTTCTCATCTGTTCCAAATAAGGGTAGTAATACCCAGGTTACATAGAGTGTGGCATAACTAACAAAATCTATAAGCTATTAGGATCCCTTGTTCACCTTAAGGGTGGATATGTGCTTGCTATTTTTATTATTTTTGTGCTTTGATTAACAAAGAACCTGAAGAGAAAATTTGCAAGAAATGCCTTATAGTGGAGGTAATTGGTTAATGGAAGATTGAGGACATGTATCGTATCAAAACACTAAAAATGTAGAACATTTCATATGTATAAGTCTTTTAATAATATAATAAATTTATACTGATTTAGGGGCAAATAGGCATTTGACACTCATTCATTTATTTATTCAACACATATTTATTTTGAAATAGGATACACCACACACTGTTGTAAACAATGGTGATTTAGAAGTGTACAAAGTAAAATCTCTTTTCTCATAGAGTTTACATTCTAATCAAGAGAACAGATGATTATACTAGTTTGTGATAAGTGTTATGAAGTAATTTAAAGCAAGATAAAGGTGATGGAGAAAGATGTGGGTGGAATGGTGCTATTTTACATAGCGTTGTCAAAAAAAAACTTAAGTAAATTTTAAGTAAAAATTTTAAGTAAAAAATTAGTACAAAATTAAGGGCTTTCTACCGCAGAAATTCTGAAAAATTTCATAGCAAAGACAACAAAAAAATCACTTCTAATTCCACTATATAGAGGGAATGATCAAAATTTCATTGTACATCCTTTAAGACTTTTATGAAACAAATTAATGTACATGAATTATATGGATTTTAAAGCTATAACATTATTTTAATTAGTATTAGTGTGCATTATTTAGCATTTCACTAGCAGTATTTAACTACAGCATAGTTGATAGTGCAATGATAATTGCTCTCTAACAATCAGATCATTTATTGTATTCAGTCTTTTGTCCATGTTCATATCCAGTTGCTTTCTTTTTTGTTTATTCCTACTAAATTAGAACTTCCTAACTTACAACTACAAGTTATTAAGAATGGCACTGTCTGGAGACTTTGTCACATAATTTCAGATATTCAAATAGAATATGGACGCTGAAACCGTGGCGCTGAGTCTCAGCAGATATCAAACATCCAAGTGCTGGGGACTAGACTTGCATGATGAGAAAGTACGAGTATGACCAAGACAGGAAAGTGATGAGCCCCAGGACACACAGTATGAGCTAGTATTAGACAACTGAGCTCACTGATCACAATAAGATTAAGAGCATCCTCAAACAGTACAGTCATTCCTCCTTTAATGATGGGGCTCCATTCCTGCAACTAGCTCATCATATAAGGAATTGTATATAGTTTTACATTACAATTTCAGAACAAAGAAATGGTCAAAGGAAACTCCAACTTAATGACTTTGCTTTTATTTGCATAACTTTTACATGCAGTACCTTAATGTATACAGAATATAAAACTACACTATTCTGTACAGCACAATCAGCAAAGATTATAGCACTGTACAAGTGGAAGCCATCTTAGGGACTCACTGCCACTCATGTTGCTGCATTGTAAGTGCGAATGTGGGTTGTAAGTCTGAACCATTCACCACAGTCATAAGTCCAAACAGTTGTTAAACAAGTAGGTCATTAAGTGAAGACTATCTGTACAAGTCCAGGGAGACTCTTAACTAATAGGAACAAGTAGATAGAAGAACAGGAATGAAGTTTAGAGAAGCTGTGGGGATAGTTCATAGACCATGGCATCTCTCACACCAAGATGAATGGGCAGACAGAAGGGGATATCAATCTATATAGTAAAGAGAAGTAAAGGACAGTAGAGGGGTTAGCAGATCCAAAGGCAACTATCCAATAAAAAGGGTCCCTTTTCTAGTTTTAGGAACTGAACCTGTTTTTGGACCAGAGCTCCTCAAGTATGAGAGAAGCCATGTCTTCAAAAGGACCCTGCAAAATCATGGTAAATGTATAAATAATAATTCCTCCAATTTTTCCCAAATGAGGCCATTTGTTCATGTAAATATATTCTGGGCATAGGAGAAGACTCAGATATTTTGTGGTCCAAGCAGATGTCAAGACCAAGAGACTTAAGGAATCAATGTCCCGCCAATTTGTTGAGGGTTCTTTTGATCAATTCAGATAAAAATCACAAAATCTGCAAAGTGCAGCTCTGCTACCAGCCCTGATGCCAAGAGAAGCTGCCAGAAAACTGGATGTTGGAGTGTCAGCCACCACCATTCTTTGTCTTGTGCTGCATGTCATCTGTCATCCCTGCTGGTTGCTGCTGTCTGTCACTGATCTTCATTGGCTGGTGGTCTCTGCATCTCTTCAGGGATAACAGCCTCTAGTGTGTCGTGGTCTTTCTTTTAAAGAGACCAATCTGGACAGAAAAAGAATCAGAAATTTTATAGTTCCTGCTGAGCTTACATTACCCAAGAAATAAATCATAAGCAGGTTTACAAGACCACCATAGCAAGTCTCTATTTCAATAGAACCTGTTCAGCAGCACATGGGGACTGGTACACTGGATGGAACCTTTCTAACTAACAGAAGTGTGAAGGGAAGACTGCTTATATAGAAGCTGCAGGCATGCAATTGGTCCAGGTATAGGCCTGTGATTAGCGCAAGTGGGTGCAGGGCTCCAGAAGGGTCATAGCTGTCACAGCAGAGATTTATTGAGTGAGTGGTGCAAGGTGAGCTCTCTGACATCTTTTGAATCTCTGGGAAAAATGGCAAGGCTGAAACCAAGATATCTTTGGGAGGACTAGCTGTGTTTATCACAGCTAACTCAGGTCTGGGAAGGCTGAGTGTGTTAATAATATGATCAGGAAATACTTAGGAATCAATCTAACAAAGGAATTAAATACTCTATACATAGAAATTACACTATGCTCTCTTAGTACTCTGAAGAAAGAGATCAAAGAGGATTTCAGAAAATGGAAAGTGATCCCTTGCTCATGGATAGGGAGAACCAACATTGTGAAAATTGTTATTCTCCCAAAACTGTTATACAGTTTTAATACAATCCTGATCAAAATACCATTAGCATACTTCACAGATCTAGAGAAAATATTCCTAAATTTCATTTGGAACCAGAAAAGACCTAGCATAGCAAAGGCAATCCTGGGCAACAAAGGAAAGGCAGGAGGCATCGTAATACCTGCCTTGAAATTACACTGCAAAGCTACTGTTATAAAATCACCATGGTACTGACAAAAAACAGATCTGAGGATCAATGGAGCAGATTATAAGATGCAGACACAACTACAAATACACTCATCCACTTTATCTTTGACAAAGGGGCCAAACATGTTCAATGGAGGAAAGATAGCTTCTTTAATAAATGATGCTAGAAAAACCAGCCTTCCACATGCTGAGGAGTAAAACTAGACCCATGTTTCTGTCACCATGCACTAAAGTCAAAATGAATCAAAGATCTAAATATTAAAACATAAACATTAAATCTACTGGAAGAGAAAAAAGGTAGAAAGCTTGAAGACATAGGGGTAGGTAGAGAGTTCATGGACAAAACCTAAACTGCATGGGAAATACTTCAAAGAATCAACAACTGGGATCTCATCTTACTGAAAAGTTTTTGCACATCAAAAGAAATTGCCAACAGAGCAAAAAAAAAAAAAAAACCCACAGAGTGGGAAAAAATTTTAGGCAACTGTCCCTCAGACAAAGGACTTCTATCTAGAACATACAAAGAATTTTTAAAAATTAGACCCCCCAAATTCAAAGACCCAATCAAAAATGGACATCTGAGATGAATATATACTTCTCAGATGAAGAAATAAAAATGGCAAATAAGTATTTAAAAAATTGATCAACAGTGTTGGGCATTTGAGAAATGCAAATTAAAACAACACTGAGATTCCATCTCACCTCAGAAAGACCAACAATGTTGAACAATTTTTTTTACATATATGTCTAAAGCAAAGACAAAATGCAGTAATATTCAATACATTTTTAAGAGTTGTTAATGCATATGTGTAATACATAACAATGATTTGGTATCTTGGTACATGTATATGCCATGTAATATTCAACACTTTACAGGTAATCTTCTACTCATTAATGTAAGTATTCTCAGGAATGAGGATTCAGCATTCAGGCAGAAACTTGCTGGAGAAAGATGCTATAAAAATGTCCAACTCTTTTGTCTTGATGCCACCAGAGGACCAGGTTTCTTGGTGACTCTCTGTTTATGGTGTAGCATCAGATCTTTTTGTGGTAAACTCAGGTTTTTCAATTTTGGCCAACAGATGTTCGGAGCTGGGTTGTTCTCAGCTTCCCTAAGCAATGCAGGTGCTCAGAAGCACTCCTGGTCTCTACCCACTGGGTTCCAGCATCACCTCTCCCCCTTACCTTCCAGTGTGGTCTCCAAACTGTCTCCTGGCCATGCCCGATGTCACCACAGTGACAGGATTGACACCAGCTGGGAACCGCTGGCTTAACTGTAAATCAAAATAGCAGAAAGTATGACAATTTTGATAAAACATGTTTTTCAACTGAACTTTTCCTCCAGCTATATGGCTAGCCTTCGTTTCATATTTAAACAATTTGGACATGACAACTGCATTTGGAAGCAGCTTCTGTTGGCATCAGTAGTCTCTTCCCCTTTTTACATTAAATTGTGCTTACGTTAAATTTCAGCCACAGGTGATGAATCATAGCTGACATCAAGGCTTAGATTGTTATGTTAAATAAAAAGCAATTTAAAAATGGTTCAGTGGTGACAAAAAATAAAGCATTTATTGTACAGGTATGTAAATTATGCAGGATCTTAAGGTCGTAAGGAGGCAGCTGCCCCTGTTTTGGAGTAAAGTTTGACTGCATGTCAGTTGGGCTTTTGTTCAATATTAATGCCTCAGGTGCAAAATGTGTCTAATCCTGTTCAAGTCATTATTCATCACTGACAAGATTAAAAATTAACTAAAGAAAGAAGGTTAAAAAAATATTCTACCTAATCCTTGTGCCTTTGGATTTAAACAAGGATTTGGTTGTCAAAGTATTAAGCAAGATTCTGTGGAGACCTCAGGTTCCTTCTTAAAGGGGTTGGTGGTAGAGGGCTGGGACAAGGGGACAAGGACATTATGCTCCTTCCTTTACAAGTCTTCTGAGGGGACTTATGGAGAAGAGCATTGTCACCTAGTGTTCAACAGTAGTTCCATGTGGCTTTATCCCCTTGGGTTCAGCCTGACTCTGGTGTCTGCCATGGTTAGCTGTGTTTTCCTTCTCCTGAACCTTTGCTGGCAACCATACCTGATTGGATGAGCCGTAGGCATGTGACCCAGGAACATCCAATTCCTGGCAGCAACTAGACATTTTGTGCTTCTAGAAGATGACCTAGGAGCTAGGGATTTACTTCAGCAGCACAGTGCCTGCCTGGCAAGCGCGAGGTCATGAGTTTGATTCCCAGTACTGAAAAAAAAAAAAATGACATAGGACAAAGATATTTCCTCCTGAGAATTAACCCTATGGAGTATGCAATAGAAACTAGAGCAAATAAATTTCATAAAGAAATAAATAAGCCATGAAGTAGTCAAGGTTGAAGGTATACTCAGCTGGAAGGCATTTTATTAAACTGAAGTTCCAAATAAGAAAACTAAAAAGTAGAAAAAAATATTTTCAGAATAGAAGAAAATAAGTCACATTTTGACTAGTTGCTTTGGGGCAAAGTAAAATTAGTTTTAAGTTTCTATCTTTCTTTTTTCATTAGAATTATTGTAAGGAGTACCGTAACAGATAGTATCAGGAAATAGTTAAGGTTGTCAGCTGTGGAATCAGGCAATTTGAGTTTGAATGAAAGTTTGTCTATCCAATAGCCAAAGATTCATAGATACACAACTGACAAAACTCTTGTGTTGTGCTCTCCCTTTCCTAACAATCTGGAGGGCGTATACTTGAAGGGTACCTATTCAAAAATCTCTCTCAGTGAGTGAATCTTTAACAATGCCCACCATGTTAGTCTGCCTTCCCACTGACGGACGCAGTACCCAATACCCATAACTCAAAGGAAGAGAGGTTTAATTTGGCTCTTGTTTTAAGGTCTTTGGTCTGTGATCAACTAGGTCCCATGCAGAAACACCATGGCAGAAAGGCCTGGTGTTCGTGGAAGTTAGGAAGCAGATTGGAAGAACAGTGCCAGAGAGGAAGGGGTGAGGGACCAGTGATAATGCTCAAGGCCACACCCCCATGACCCACCCAGAGGCTCCCTGGACCACGCCCTATCAGTCCCTGGGCCAATTACCCTGACCGTCCACACTCACCTTCTTTTGTTTCCAAGTCCCTGAACTTTTCAAGGTCCTTCAGTGTCCTAGTTGCCTTTCTAGTTCTGAGTATGTTTATAAAACCCTTAACTTTCAGTAAATCACTGTCTGAGAATTTAACCCCTATTGGGAGGTTTTGAGGCAAAATTTTATTGTTTAGGATACTGATCTTTTCAAAACTTCTCAGATCCTCACACACTATACCTTCATCTCTTCCAGTTGTAGCGCTTTATTTTATTCCTAGATAAACTCTCAAGTCTTGATAGACTTACAGATTTCAAATACGTCTCTTAGATACAAGTTTATTAGTTCCACTTATTTTATATCCTTACTTGGAATTCCCCATATGTTCCTCCTCCTGGCTTCTCCTGAAGCCTCTCTGCATACATGAATTCTTCCCTGAGCATCTTGCTCCATGTTGATCTTTCCTTCTGATCTCCCTGCATGGACCACTCGTTTCTGCTTTGGTATAACATCCACGGTGCTATTTCTGTGCCTGACTCAGCACCAAATTTCTGCATGCTGGTTAGCACTGGACCTCAAACATTTTGCTTAATAGATAGCAGATGATTCTTCTGGAAGAGACCATAGCCCTGAATTCATAACAATTCATAGCCCTGAATTCATAACTCGCATTTGTAACATGACTCAGCATTCCTACCTTCTGATGGAGTAAGTTCTGAGTCCTGAAAGAAGACGTGGAATGCAGAGGACAGGGTCCAAACCAGACCTGTGCAAAGACTTAAGAACTTCAGTTTAGAAAGATGCAATGTGGAACACAGCACACAAGGTCTGTATCTGTGTAAAGAACCTGTTTTTGATGCTTCCACATGGATGTCTTGCCATGTAGTAAAGTACAAGAGACAGGTCCCCAAACACCAGCATTATTTCTCCTCGATTCAGCCTTTGATAATTCAAGTCCTGTTTACCTTGGGGACAACTTATTTCTGACATCTCCTCCATCACTACCTCTCACCTCAGCTGTCACTGCCTGATCTTCCCATGACATACACAGTTTATTCCACCTGTGTAAACGTACCCTGTAGCCCTGTACTGGGGAGATGACTATAGCTTGCTCTTAAGACTATGTCTGTAGCATCCACAGAAGGCTAGTGCATTGGAGTCAGCAAAAGACATTTACTGCTGAACCCTGACCCACCACAGGTCAGCTTTATAGAAGGGAAGAATCTCTGCTTAAGAGTGTTCAAGAATGGCCTTCACTTCATTCTGTTCTCACATGGATATCCCTGCCCCAGTGAGAACTCATAAAGCACAGATTAGGAAACACAAGGAAAATGGAAGAAAGCAAAGGATGAGGCGCTGCTTGTATGTTCTCCTCCCTCATGGTATGCAGAAGGACAGGAAATAGAGATTTCCTGCCAATGCAAATGGCATGGTTCTGGTGGAAGTTTACCCACAGCCATATATAAAGAGACACACATACACGCACAATGAGCTCATCATATATTGGATGTATTGGTTAAAACTGAGTTCCAGTAAATCAGAAATTTTTGAAGAGTCAACAGCATTTCAAAATTCATATTTCCCAAAAGTACCGTCTGGTAGAATTGGCTTATCACCTCTCTTTTAATGCACATATGCGATTTCCTGCTTACAGCATTTCCCCAAGGGATGAGAAAACACTGCAACAAGGGGGATTTTATAAGCAGGATTATCTATAGTTGCTGAATAAGAAGCCTCCTCCCTCTCCAAGCACACCTGCAACTCCTAATAAACCGATTTACGCAATTTTCCTCTCGACTTGAATCAAAATTGGCAATAAATGTTGCATGTGTCTCAAAAGGTGAATTTTTTTAAAGTCTTACATTTGTTGGTTCCTACAACTGGTTCCCTGTAGTTTACCAGCACAGAGGGGTGGGCTTTCAGGGAGCAATTAGGGATAAGATAGCCAAAGAAACACAGTCTGCTGGAAAAAGAAATCCAAGTGTCTGGCTCTCACCATGAATTATGACTATTCAAAGGAGAAAAAAATCTGAACCTTTGCCAAGAAGGCTAGCATGTAAAGGGACAGCTGGAGTTTTCTGTGAGGGGTTACAATGCTGTGCTTGTTCCATAAGGGAAGAACGGAATCAGTTACCACCGCAGCTCACACGTCGCTGGAGATACTGGCCTGTCGCTACCTTGTGAAGCATTTTCTTCGAAGGGAAAGAACTGGGTATTTCCCGATGGTCAATGACAAGGCTTTGTGCATAGCCACGCTGACCTGCCCAGTGGAGATTCACAGCTCTGTGGTGTGTGGACCCCGTCTCTGTAGATGTTTTCATTGAGCCGAAACTTTGATACAGGATGCATTGTTTCAACTGCCAACCCTCACTCCCTCCCCTGGGGGGTGCAGGACACTCTAACTAAATAAAATAAAACCCCACTTTATTTCTCTTTGGTTAAGATGCAAATAACATTTTTTAACAAGAATGTGAACAAACACATGAGTGTTGCGCAAAGCTGGAACTCTAAACTTTGAATGTTTTAAGCAGCAAAGTATGAACGAGTGGATGGAACCATAAACACATTTCCAACTCTATCTAGGGACCAGGGCTCTTCCCGCACCACGCTGTGTCCTGAATCTGTGTTCCTGGGAGATCTGTTTACTCCCCAGCCCTGTGAACACCACAAGCCAGTGCCAGAGGGCTGACCTCTGTGCCGGGATTCCATACCAACTCACAGGGACAGTCACATGTCCTAACTCAAGACTTAAACAAATGTGCAAAATGCACACAGAGCTTTTGCAAGATGGATTGGGCAAAGCAGTTTCAGTGAACTGTGATCTGTTTATTGTGTGCAATTGGAGTTTGCTTTAGAGGTGTCTCAATTCAGTGGAAGTCATGGGTTTTATCTTGGTGGTTGAGCATCTCAGGGTATTTTTATTTATACATTGATTTTACATTTGATTTGTCTTAGAAAGTCACATATTCAAATAGATACACATGATGTCTATAGATAGGACACTGTTTACTTCAGGACCTGGCACAAAAAATAAAAAATGGAAAGCAAAAGGGAGCAGTTCCATGTCACAGTGAGAGCCTTCCAGAGGACAGCTGGGCTTGGTGTCTTTACCGGGATGGATGGGGGACTCGATGTCACTGCTGGAGTCTTCCCAGATGTGGTCAGCTCTAACGCTCTGGAGTTCTTCAAAACAAGGGTGACTCTGAACTCCAGGAGCGTACAGTGGGTTCCTTTCTTGTCATTAAACAACTCTTTAAAAAAAGGTGGGGGGACAGGGACATAGCTCAGTGGTAGAAGTGCCTGCCTGGTAAGCGCAAGGTCCTGAGTTCAATTCCTGGTACCACAAAAAAAAAAGAAAAAAAAAAAGCTCGACTTTTTTTTTTAGATGTGTGACATTTATGTTGAGATTTAGTGAGGAGGATACAGCTATACCAGATAAACAGTGTTTTCCAAACTAAAAGGTCCCAGGTAGCAGAAGAATTTGCTATCATTTAAAATATCTGATGGCAGGTGTGCTGAATAAAAAGAATTTGTTTTCACCAGGGCTTAATAAAATTGTTGGATACTCACATTAGTGATAAAAGACCTGAAAGAAAATGAAAGGAGTCCATGTTGTGTTTACTACACTGTTTGCTTGGATCACATATTCATGTTCCAGAGAAGAGGTCATTGCCATTTCCATTAAACAGGTCACATTCTCCTTCATTAGCCACAGTATCTTCCTTCATCACCCTGCTAATTGCAAGGATTTGTTGAGTATTTTTGTCGTTGAGCTTTGACCTTTGTTCATATTTTACTCTACAACATCTTGTGTGAAAGTGTATATTTCCTAAAATGGATGTTTGTAATCTTTAAATCATGTCACAGAACAACAAAAAGGAAGTACTTACTAGTTCATCTAAAATTACAGTTTACAACTATAGTTGTTGCCATCCTTGTTTCATTTTTTTTAAATGCACAATGCATGTCAATAAAGCTTACCATCTGTGCCTTTTGTGTGTGCAGTTTGGTAGTGTTGTGCATGTATTCACAGTGTTTTGCAACCCATCTTGATCTCTTTTCATCTGAAAACACCTGAAGCTCTCAGCCTATCAAACAGCTTCCCATAGCTCTCTCTACTTCCATTTCTATGAATTTGGTGATTAGAGATTCCCCCGGAGGTGGAATCATACAGTGTTTGTCTTTCTAAAGCTGGCTTACTTCAATTAGCAGAACATCCTGAAGGTTCATCTACATTGTAGCATGTGTGAGACCTTCTTTCCCTTTTGAGACCAAATACTATTCCATGGTGCATGGATGCCACAATTTGTCTTTTCATCATTTACTGATGAACACTTAGATTACCCTCACCTTTTGGTTATTGTGAATAATGATTCTGTGAATGTAAATATTCAAATATCTTTTTAAGGCATTGTTTTGGATTCTTTTGGATATTCCTAAATGTGGAATTGCTGAATTGTATAGTAATCCTGCTTATTAGTTTTTTGAGGAGCCACCATCCTGTCTCCCATAGAAGCCATACCATTTTACATTCCCATCAGTGGTTCACAAGAATTCCAGTCCCTCCACGTACTCGCCGAGGTGTGTTATTTTCTGCACTTTTTTTAGAGTGACGATCATGAAAGTTGTGAAGTGATATCTCACAATGCTTTTGATTAGTGATGTTAAGCGTCTCTTCACCTATTGACCATTTGTATCTCTTCTTTGGTGAAATGTTTATTCATATCATTTCCCACACTGTAATCCAGTTATTTAATGATTCTGGTTGTGTTGAGTCTCATGAATTCTTTGTGTATTCTGGACAGTGATCTCTTATCAGATTTATGATTTACATATATTTTCTTCCATTCTCCAGGTTGCCTTTCACTGTATGGATTTTGTTCCAGATGCACAGGTTCTAATTTTGTTGTACTTCAGTTCATAAAGGTTCACCTTTATTGTCCACAGCCCCAGTTCTGGTGAAGACTTGCAAGTGAGACTTGTACACTGTATACAGATTAACCAGAGTTACCTGCAGAGCTGACTTTGGTGCCACTCACCTTTGAGAACAGTTTCTGCTAGTTTCATATGTCCAGACCTGACAGACACAATGATGACTCTTTTCTTTTAAAGGGTCGAGTTGATGAAAATACAATTATATGTATACAGAGAACAGTAATTTCCGTGCAACCAAATTTATTCTACTCATTTCCTTCCTGGAAAAGACTAAATGGGTTTTTATTAGCACATGTTTTCTCTCTCCTAAACATAATAAAAAGGGAGAAAAGTATGTTCTTAAAATAAGCAGAGATCTATGCATTCAAAACTGATAGAGAAAAGCACGAGATACTGTTCCTCTTCGGAAGTACAATTTGCCAAATCTTCCTTTCTCAGGGAACCAAATCTTTTGATCTACACTGAGACTAAACAGGAGTTTCTTTGTGTTCCTCTAGAAGCCCTGAATGCTGAGAAGCTGGAGAGAGGATATACAAGAAGCTTGCGTTGTGTCAAAAGAGTTGCTGCTCAATGTTTTTGCTTGTGCGAGATTTGGCAACCCTAAGCACTAGTGTAGACTTTGAGATTTCTCGTGGAAAAACATGGCAGCCAATGACCAATAAAGTGCAACAAGAAAACACAAAGAGCTGTCATTCTTTTCAAATCACTTTCACTGAAACTTCCTTTTGCTCTTTTCCTCTATTCTTCTGTGGCATGTATTGAAGGAATAGATTTACAACATGGACAATATTGTTGTTTAGGGTTCAAAGCTAAATTATGAAGATGTATTTTCTTCCATTCTCCCAAGATAATCCAACAGCTACTAAAGGGTAAAATTTAAGGTCTATAAACACCTGCACTGTTCTCTGCCCTTCTTAGAGGTTATGTTGTGCTGGTCAAATCTGAACTTGGTCTCTGCAGAAGATTCAAGTCCTTGAAGTTCCCTCAACTTTGCTGTCCTCTGTCGTTTTTGATTTTCAGCTCACTGGAAGAACGTGCATTCCTGTCTATGATCATGGACAATTTTCATTCCCATGTATGTAGTAACAGGAGGCCTCTAGGGCTCTTCCTACAAATATTTGACTATTCATAGAATGTAAAATGGGCTTATCAAATCCATAAGAATATTTTCTTTCTGCTTTTTATCTCTCTTTTGTTCTTTCATTTCTGTCACTTTGATATTTACATTGTTTTATTTTATGTGAGAAGAATAAACTTTATGTTAAATTGAAAGGAAAAAAAATATAAGAGCAAGCAGGGACAACTACTGATAGGCAAGGAGAGAAGAAAAGCAAGAGCAACAATAGTAATATAATTTTAAAACCCACAAATTTATAAACTGGTCCTCAGCTACCTCCCTGCAGCTCTGTGAGTTACACCACACAGGTACTCTATGAGTGTGTACATGTAAATGTGAGTCATTCAAATGGCCTCACATGTCAGGATGTGACATCAGAAATGTTGTCCAACTGGCATCCAAACTGAGTCATTGAAGGAACTTAGCTTAGGGTTGGGAATTTAGCTCAGCAGCACAGCACCTGCCTTGCAAGTTCGAGGTCGTTAGTTCGATTTCCGGTACCGGGGGAGGGAGGAATAACAAAGAAAAACTTAGCTTAGTCCAACTCTTTCAAGGAAAGAAACCACCCTGGAAAACGGTGTGCCCGAGTTTTCCCTGACCATGGGCAGCAATGAAATTAGAACTAACAACCTAGTCAGTGTTGAAGCTTCACACAATGAAATAACAAAATGCTAACATTGAACCAACTCAGAATGTAATGGATGACATGTATGTCACATGTATGACATGAGACAGTGTGGAGGGTGCTGTGCTCTTGCACAATACAATCAAATAATTTCAAAGGCCCTGGAAAAGGAACCAGGTAGAGTGGGTTTAGGCTTTTCTACTGTAGGCACATCTCTACGTTTCTGGGGTTCACTTTCCTCTACCATAAAATCTAAGGGTTGGACAGAAGACATCTACAGTCTTTCTAGGTTTGAATGTAATTCTCTAAGATTATCCTGTAAGCTCTCATGTAACTTCCACTACTGAGTCCTGGGGCACTTTTCCCAGAGCAAGTCTGGCCTGGTAGACCTCAGCGGAATGCAGTTTGCCACATCAGCCTGCAATCAGCTTGGAGGACCAGCTGAGGTTTGGAAGAGAGCTTTGTTTTATTCACGTTGGATCATGCAGAACTCCACTCCATTTCTGTGTCCATAACACCCATGTATTTAGTCCTCATCTGGCCCCCAAAGTTGCTAACTGTCTCAAAAATGGAGGGCTTTCTTTTTCCTTCTGGTGTCTTCTCTTTCAATTCTCAATAGAAATAAAAGCAACTTCCTAAATTAGCAGAGCAGCTATACCGCAGAACTGTGCTGAACTTTGTGCTCAGTGCTAGAGAGAAGCTGATCTCTCTTCTCCAGCCGTGATAGTGCCAAAAGCAAGCCTTAAATGTGTCCAGCATGCAGTCCATTCCATCACTCTGTGGAGGGAACACCAAAACTATGTTTGATTTAATGAAGAACAAAAGAATGAAAACAGATGTAGGGCTTTTGTAAACATTAGAAAATTATCTGCAGATGGATGGATGGATGGATGGATGGATGGATGGATGGATGGGTAGATAGATGAATGGGTGGATGCATGGACAGACAGACAGACAAATGGATTGTTATGTGAACTGACTTACTTTTAACTAGGTAAAGCAAGAATACATCCTATTTTGCCTGAGATAGTCTGTTTCTGAGATAGTAATTATTAGTGACACCTTATTTCATTCTACAAATGCCCTAGTTGGGACATGAAATAACATAGCCATCCCTCAGATAAGCCATACTACTAAAAGGAAGCTGTCCTTGCACTAGAAGCATGGGGGACAGCTCCTTTCAACACTCCCTTTCAAGATCCTCACCTTGATTTCAAACTTCAGGAACACCATCCACCTGCATGCACCCTACGACCACCCTTAACTGTCCCACCTCAATGACGTCTGAGCCACCATGAGATAGCTGTTGGATCCTTCATTCACCTGACAGCATCCCATCTGGACCCACATGAGAGCCAGCCCTTGGGACACAGCAAGGGGAGGAGAAATTGTTGTTGACACACATTTACTTTCCATGGCTTAAGAACAATCTAGCTCTTATCCTCGCTTATATGAAAGGAAAACTAGGCTGTTCAAGAAGTGGGGAGGGTGTGCTCTGTTATCTGTTAACATGCTCCACACACTAACGCTAACAAGAAGGGACAGTTTTATACCCATATACAGGAAATTAAAATGCTTGTTTGTGGGCAAGACAGTGCACTGTCAACCTCCTGTGTGTCTTTACAAACATGAGTGATAGGAAAGTTTTCTGTATTTCTCATGGCTCCCAGGCATGGGAGACAGGTGCTGTTCCTGGAAGGGTGACTTGTGGAATGTCACTCACAGGGAAGATTGGGTCAGCACAGAGAAACACAGATGCTGTCTGCTGTTCGATCTCCAGCATATCCTGGGACACAAATGGGAGAGGATGGTCGGCCACTGGAGGCAGAACCTTTTCTTTAACCTGATGGTTAAATTTCTTTTTGATTTTTCAGAAGGAAACCTGGCAGATGTATTTTTGCTTTGTAATAAATAGAATTGCTGTAAGTCAGCAGGTATCCCTGCTTTAGACAAAATCATCTGCATCAAGTCTACAGGGAGAACAACACGAAGCCCAGACGTCTAGGTCCGTGACTGTGTGCCTGGGAGAAAACTGTTTGGGTTTTATTTCTTTTTGTCTATAGAAATTCAAAGTGACCCTCTCATATGCCAGAAAAGATTTTGAGATTTGAGACATTGCTAAAGTGTTTTAAAACCTGCCAAAATAGCATAATTAGAGTTAAATAAATAATTCACCCCTTCATAAGACAAGAAATATTAGTGCTGTTATCAATTGCATTAATATTTAAGCAAAAGAAGAAAGGAGCCATTTGGTATGAAAATATCTCAGAATTGGTTTGTTGAAGAACAAAAGACCTGGTTTTCTGGAGACACCGACATTCTTCTACCTAGCTTGTTTATATCTATATTTTTTGATAGAAACTTGTCACCAGTCATAATCCCTACAGCCATATCTCTCGATAATGTTCCTTTGATGGTTTTTCAGTAAAGCTGCTCTTCCCATGTCTGAAAACCATTTCAGCCCAACTGTGAACATCCTTATAGGTCACAGGGGAGCAAGACTGAGCTAAACCGTATTCCTAAACCACTTATGATTATTTCTCCAATGGTTTCCAGGAAAATTTTACTAATTCACCTAATGCAATTAAGAGAATTAAGTAGGAAGCCACAGCTATCTGTGCATATACCACTGACATTGTAGTTGCAATTAAATTCCATGGAGCACGAAGCTTGCTTTTTTGTTTAAAAATGTTTGCCATGCTCACATTTGTTCTCCCTCTCAGCATCTTATCTTCCCCATATTTGTATCCATAGTACCATTTATGCTAAAATACTTACAGAGCATAACTCTGCCCTGTATATTGATTGATGAGAATAAGCGGGTTTAGTCAGCCTTTGAGAGCTTCTCCAGGGTAGTGGGAACAAATCCAACTTTTGACATGATTGTTGCAATTTTTCTTTTTAGTTCCATTGCAGGAAATATTTCAAATAGGAGACTCTGACATGATATTCTGGATCCGTCTTGTCCCTCTTCTGTTTTTCTAAACTCTCTAGTTCAAGAAAAATTTAGAAGGAAGAGATGAAGGAGCGGGAGAACGGCAGCTGGAGCACAGGGAGGAGTCTTTGAGGGACAGAGGCCCAGCACATGTGGTTCACTCCTGGTCCTCTCGGGGGCCCCTGAAACCCACTGTGCCTGTCCCCCTGTGCACAGCTCCTCCCCAGAGCTGCCTCCTCTGTTCCTTCGGTGGTTCCATTGCTTTGTGAGGAGCTCCCTGAGAACATAACTGGAAGAGTCTCGAGCTACTCCTCAAGGTGTAGTTTGCTTACTGGGACTTAGAACAGTTTTGCAAAAAGAAACCTGCAGGTGTAGACCACATCATTGGCTCTTTTGCATACAAAGGGAACTAGAAAGATCGATGCCCAGTTCTTAATAAAACATCACACTGCTCCAAAAATCCCTTTGCTGTCCCAACAGTCTCTAACATAGATGCTTTCTTCCACTTCTAGGCAAAGTCGCACTCCTACTTTTCATCTCTGCTCTGGCTTTAGGCTTCCTTGGTTTGAAATAAAGATCATGTCCAATTTTCTCACACATTAGCATCCTTGAGATATGAAGACATTTGCTTTCATGCTTCACAGCAGTGATCTGATTATTACTTTTAAAAAAATAAGGTCTTAGAGAGCCGGAGTTCATGAATACTTGAATACCAGTTACTTAGATTATGTACCTTTGAGAAAAGGCCAATCCTTCAGCACGCTGGTGAGAAACAGCTTTTGTTTTTAGCAAATAGTTTTTTTCTTTGCTTACAACATGGATTTCTGCACAAGCATCAGTTAATTCTACCACACATTGAATCCAATTACATTGTTTAATTAACAGGAAACTGGTCGGAAGAGGCTTAGATTTGTTTTTTCATTGTAGAGAAAAGAATCCAGCCCCAGGAGTACCACTTTGAAAAGCAGAGCAGTTTCTTTTCAGAATTATCACCAATCTTCTCTTTCTTTATTCTTTTTCACAGAATGGTTTCCTAAATCACTTGCTAATCATTTTACAGCTTTTTTTTTTTTCCTTTGTGTTTGTTTGGAATACCAGGAATTAAACCCAGGACCTTCACACTTAGCTACATCCCCAGCCCTTTTTAAATTTTTTCCTTTGAGAGAAAGTCTTGATAAGCCATGAAGTTGCCAGGGCTGTGCCCCAACTTGTTGAGATCCTCCTGCCTCAGCCTCCCCGAAGGCTGGTCTTACAAGAGTATACACCACACCTGGCTCATTTTACAAGTTTTATGCAGCTTCAGGAAGCAGTATGTTACTTGTATTTATAATTCTGAAGAGTTAAAGATACTAATCAAAACTAAGCAACTTAACACTTCAAAGCTCTCATAATTTTATCTGCCAAATAAATGGCTATTGCCTGGCTGGTTACCCTAGTATCTGTGTAGTAAATGCACAATATTCACCTTTTACTTGTGTATTTATTTGCTATGTTTAAAGCTGTCTCTAACTGAAATAGAATTTCTGGTAGAAAGTGGAAAATATTAAATAGTCCTGCAGACATTTTTCTTGAGATTACAACTTTTGTTGTTTCTATATTCCGTACTGATAGGGAAAAATAAGGCGCCCTACTTTCTATCTCTAAAGCAAAAGTTATTCATTTTTATTGTTCATAAATGTTTCTGAAAACATATTTATATAATTTGAGAATAACTAATTTTGTGCTGTGGTGTTGGGAACTAAACCCAGGACCTCACACAGGCTTAGCAAACCCTCCTTCCCTGAGCTCCACTCCCAGCCTAGTAACTAAATATTCCAGCTGACTTACAAAAAAAAGCATAGATCAGTGGTCACATTTGCGTTACTTACACATTGCTTGTGCCAGTATAGAATGAAATAAGTCAAAGTGTACAGTGTAGCAGGGAGCACATTAGAGAAATCTTTCCAACACATAACCTGGGAGAAGCTGCTTGATTTTTCTGGAATTTAGTTTTATCATCAGTAAAATTAGGAAACAGACTAGATGTTATTTCAGGTCTGAGTTTCTATGAGTCCATTTTTTAACATGGAAATCCACTTTACTAAGAATTTTAGTGTTCTGCTTAAAAAATAACAGCAGCAAAGGATACCATGCTGAACATTTTATACTCACTACCTTATTTAATTTAGTTCTTAAAGCAATTTTTGGAATATACGTACGTATCTCCGTTTTATGTCTGGGAAAAAGGGGTTTGAGTTAAACTACAATGAAATGTTTTCTCCCTGTGCAGTGCTTTAGGGAAGGAGTTGAGAATCAGTATTGATCATGAATCAGATTACTGTCTTGCTTCTGGTTCTCCTGTGCCTCTATGTCTCTGAGGATCCTGCTAGAATTCCAGTTCTGACCTATCAGGTTCATGGTAGGTGTGAGACTGTTTTTAGTGAGCTCCTGGGTTATGCTAATGCTGCCCCTCCTGGGCCACATGCTTGGGGCAGTAAGGGCAAGGTCAGCTGTTGGTTTTTCCAAGATGCCCTTAATCAGACTGAGGAGGTTTCCTTCTATCTTTGTTTGCTATCAATTTTACCAGGACCGCATGCTGAATTTTGTGAAATGCTTTTTATGTACCTATTGGTATTATCGCACAATTTGTCTTAAATACACTGTTAAAATGGTGAGTTACATGGATTTTGTACTGTTAAAATGTATCACTGAGATAAATCCCATTTGGTAATACTGTATTATACTTTTATATATTCTTGAACTTGACTTATTAATTTTTAAACTTTAATAACCATGTTCATGAGGGCTACCGATTTGTTTTCCTGTCTTGAGGTACTGTATTTCTGCCTGTTTTTTTATATCAAAATAATAATGGACTCACAGAGTGTGTTAGGGAGAATTCACTTCTTTTCAGTTTTCTGGAAGAGCTTGTAGAGTACTAATTATTAAACAGCACTATTATTAAACTATTAGTACAAATTGCAATAAAGCCATCTGGGTCTGGATTTTTCTTTGTGGGAAGGTTTGGTTTTTACTCTAAATTCAATTCCCTTTAATGAGTACAGAGTTAAGTGGGTTATTTATTTCTTTTTGAATCCACTTGCATAGTATATGTCTTTTAAGGAATTGGCCCTCTTCACATAGGTTGCCAAATTTACTGATGTAAACTTGTCCATAATGTTCCCTTATTATCTTTTAGTATTTTTAAGATCTGTAGAATTTACAGTGTCTTCCTTCTTATTTCTTGATCTGTCTGGGTAGAGGTTTACAAATAATATATGTATCTTCTCAAAAGATAGTTTTTAGTTTTATTTATATTCTCTGTTATTTTTCTCTATTTTGTTGAGTTTTCACTTTATTTTTATTATTTCTTTTCTTTGGGGCTTAATTTGCATTTCTCCCTAAGACTCTTAAGATAGAGGCATAGGGCACTGATTAGAGAACTTTATGTTGACCTTTAGAGCTATAGTTGCCTTCTCTATATTGTTTTAGCTACATCACACACTGTTTGGCATGTTGTGCCTTTATTTTTTCTTCATCTTAATATATGTCCTAATTTTCCTTTTAATTTCTTCTCTGTCTTATGGATTATTTAGAAGTGTGCAGTACGTTTTGCAATTATCTGAAGATTTTCCAATATCTTTTGTTATTGATTTCTTATTTAATTCCGTTAAATAAGTAGTCTTAGAATATATTTTGTTTGACTTGAATTACTTAAGTTTTTATTGAAGTATGCTTTATGGCCCAGAATAAACGTTATATTGATAAATGTTCAGTGTGCACTTGAAAACATTGTATATTCTGTTGCTGTAGAATGCAGTGATTTCTAAGTGAAGTGGAGCTGATTATGTTCAATTCTGCTTATATTATCATTATATTGTTATTGATTTCTATTCTGTATTCTATCAATTATTGAGAATGGGTATGGAAATCTGCCTATTGCGGATACCATATTTTCTTGCAGTTCCACTAATTTTTGCTCCAAATATTTTGAGGCTCTGTTCTTAGGATCTATAATGGGTATATCTATGTTCTCTTGAAGAACTGCCCCTTTCATTTCTATGAAATAACCCTCTTTAGCTGTGATGATATTCTTTGCACTGAAATCCATTCCAGTGTGCCTGAGGTTAAAAAGATCACTCAAGCTGCATTTTTATTAGTATTACATAGCATGCGTTTATCCATTACTTTACTTTTTAACATATTTTTGTCTTCATATTTACAGTATAAATCAATCCTTGTTTTATAATTCATCTGGGCTTCTGTGTCTCTTGATGTACATGTTTAGATGGTTTGAATTTAATGTGATCACATCAATATGTAATTGAAATCTTGTTTTTGATTTCCATCTGTCCCATTTGGTTTTTATTAATGCTTTTCCTATCTTTGTGAATGATTTTGGATTAATTAAGTAATTTTATAATTCTACTTTATCTTCATTGATGATTTATTAGCTCTATTTTGTTGTATCATTCTTTAGTGGTAGCTTTAACGTTTACAGCATAGGAATTTTACTTATCACAACCTATTTTTATTATATTATTCTACTTCCCACTTACTATAACACTAGTCCTCTATTTCTGCCCTCCTGGTCTTTGTGCTATTGAAGTCCTACATTTTTAGTAATATATATTGCAAACAGTATAGTCCTATTATTTTTGCTTTGAATGTACGGTAGTTATTTTTGTATAAGCCTTTCTTTTGTTTAGAAATGTAAAGCACAAGTAGGTCATCTGAAAGCACTGGCTTTGATTACAACCACATGATACAGGTCTTTCCTAAGTGTTAGTGCCACACAATGGTTCTTATCTCAGAAGCAGAAAAGATGACAGGTAGAAGCAAGGAAAGGGAGAAGAGTCCTGTGAATTGCTGAGACCTTGTCACAAGGACAGGACCCGAGCAGCCAAGGCTGACAGCGAGTGATGAATTGCTACCTAAGTCCCTGCATGGATCAAGCTGCGCCCCCAGCCCTCCAGCCCTCCTGCAATGGTCTCTTACCCTAGGGCTTCAATGCTGGCTGACCCCAAGCTGTTCCCAGTGGGTCAGACTGGGACTCAGGTGCTACAGAATTTTTCATTTGTTCCCACACACATGTTCAAGCTTCAAAGCTATTGTCTAACTCCCCATCCCCCGGTAAGTGCTAAATACTTGTTATGGGAATACTGTACTCTGTTTCAGAGAAGAGACACAGAGGATAGCAATTTATAGTTATTTTAAGGTTCTTGACTAACTCTGCATTGTAAATTTTTCAGTTCATTGAGTGAAGTGCCAGATTCCAGGCCTATTTTTACTATGAAGTTAAGAGTCAGTGGGAGCACAGTGCCTCATCTATTGTACTAGCAAACTGGGGAACACGAGGGAGAGATGGAACTACCTAGACAATGGTAATCTGGGAAAATGTAACACCACCTTTGTAAGGTGCCCCAGCCCAGCTGCAACCCCAGCAAAGCGAGCAATTAATTTTTGAAGGCTTTTACATACCAAGGAAAAACATCTTCATATAGATCCATGTAGCTGACTTGTTTTGGTCTCAAACCTTCACAAAGATATATGTTTCCATCTGGAATTATTTTCCTTGAAAAATTTCCTTTAACATTTCTTACCATCCAGGTATGCTGATGAGAAGTTGGTTTAGCCTGTATATGTCAGAAAGAATTTTTGTTTTGCTTTCCTTTTTAAACATAATTTCACTGCCTTAAGAATTCTTGGATACCTCTTCAGCCTTTAGCAGGAGAGATGTCAGTAAACAAATTTTTATCAAAAGTACAACAAGTAATGGTTATCAAACTGTTTCAGTCAAAACTACTTGGATGCTTAACAAGTCTTAAGACTAATCCATCACTGTATTTTGACATTTGTCTGTAACATGTTGCTTATGTTGTACTATAAGACCTAGTCATTGGCTATTAGACTTATAGAAATTAAAGAAATACAAAGATACAGAAAAAAAGAACTCTAGGTTTGTAAGAATTTCAGGGTTTTTCTTCTTTCAGTATTTTAAGGACACTTCTTTTAATGGGCATCATTTCAGATCTAGCATCTGCTGCTATTCTTACCTCTGTTTCTCTCTAAGGAAGTTTTCTCTTTTTTGGGTTTGAGGATTACTGAGCTTCTTAGGTCTGCAGATTTACAAATCCATCAGTTTGGAAATTTTTCCTCAATTATTTCCCCAAACATATTCTGCCTCACACTTCTCTCTCCCCTCCTTCAAAGATCCTAATGATATGGTACTTGGTCATTTGCTGTCATCCTACAGCTCACTGTGCTCTGTTCTCTTTGTTATTCAGCTTCGTTCTCTGTCTTTTTCTTTTTGGGCTGTTTATATTGTTATACACTTAAGCTTTTTCATTTTTCGCAGTGCAACGTGTAAGCTGCTGTTCATTATATACAATTAAAATCAGACTTTACAGTTTTCATGTCTATAAATTAAATTTGGGTAATTTTTATAGTTCCTGTGTCTTAACCTGTCCAATCTTGCCCCTAGCTTCTTCAATTTGTGGAGCATAAATATAATAATGACTGTTTAAATATCCCATAGTCAGTGTCAAGCACAGTTCAAGGCGAGGTCCACATGATTACTTTACCTTCTAAATATTTTCTTATTCCTTTGATTGTCTTCAGATGCCAGACATTGTAAACTGTTGCCGGGTGATGGATATTTTCATATTCCAGGGGTCCTTCCACACTTCTGTGGGTAGAGTGGAGGACTGCAGTGGCTGCATCTTAGGACATTTTTGTGTTTCTGTAAATGTTTTTGAGATTTGTTCTGATACTCACTTTGCTCTTATTGGATCTTGTTTTCAAGCTCTGTTAGCAGAATCACAGTAGCATTAATGCTGGGTTCATTTTTTGCCCCACGGGCATTACAGTTCACAGCACTCTACTACATGGGGGTTTCCCTCTAGCTGTTGTCTCCTAGCACTAATTCTGACCCTGTGTAAGTTCTGGTTACTGTTTCTTTCATTCTTTCCAGAATATTCTCCCACAGGTTCAGGTATGTTCTTCACACTCAGGCCCTAATTGTTACTTACGGACTATTCAGGCATTCTCTGCAGATCTTTGGATTCACCTTTCTGATTCTCTGCTCTGTAATGTTTAGATCCTTTGGCTTCCTCATATCTTCAGCTCTCTCCTTAACTCATGAGAACACTGAACTTTGCATTGGTTCCCTGTTCCTATGACCCAGAAACTTTCTCCAGCTCATCAGCTGGGCAATTGTCAGGCTCACTCTATTCCTGTCCCATTTCTCAAATGTTGAATTAATCAGCTTTCCCATTGCTGAGGCAAAATACCCAACACCCACCATTTAAAGGAGAGAGGTTTACTTTGGCTTATGGTTTTCAGAGGGTTCAGTCCATGGTTCATAGCCTTCAAGGCAAAAGGCAGAGTACAAAGGCACGGCAGAGGAAAACTGCTCACCTCATGGCAGCCAGGAACCAGACAGCAAGGAAGAAGCCAGTGACACATCTCTTCCAACCAGGCCCAACCTCTGGATGGCACATTGAGTCATGAACTCATCGGTGGCTTGATCAACCCATGAGTGTAGCATCCCCACGCTCAAACCACTTTCCCAAAAGCCCAGCTCTGAACACGGGAGACTTTGGGGATCTGTTTTAGATCTGAACCTAACAGACATCCTTCTGTCTGTGGTGTCCCAGTTTTTGAGAGTTAGAGTTAGTGTTAGGGTTAGAGTTCACAAATTTTGTCTGGCCTTCTAATTGTTTCAAGCAACTAGACAAATCTAATCCCCATTATTAATATTCCACTAGAAGTTACTTTTCCAGAATTATTTTAAAAATATAAATACTTTGTGTGAGTTCCTTGCTCTAAACCTTCTAACATTTGAGCTCCAAACACTCCACACTAAGACCCACAGACTCTGAATGCTCTGCCTCAGCTTATCTTTCAGAATTCACCCCATTCTCACCACAATGATCTAAGAGGAACCATTCTATCTGCAATAGCTGTGCCTGGCCTTCTTTGTATTTTCTCACACTGCTTTATATTTCTAATGAACCCCTAGCTTGGTGTTATATTGTGTAATTATTTAATCTGATTCTTGTTATATGTTTCCTCTATAAAATAATGGGAAATGATTTTGTCTTATTCACTGCCTTTTCTCTAGAGCTTACCATATTGCCTAGAGGTTAGCATATGTTCATTACATATTCATTCAATGGATGGATGCATGGATGGATGGATGGATGCATGGATGGATGCACGGATGGATGCATGGATGGATGCATGGATGGGTGAGCAGATGACTATAACCTCAAAGTTAAAGGCAATGGAGGAGCCCATGCAGAAACTTTGGTACTAATTCACATTTCAGACAGCTTTGTATCATCAGCTGGTAGCAGGAGGCTAGAGAAAAGAAACATGTGTTTTGTAACAACTGGAGTTTAAAAACTAGGGCCTTTTCCTTGGTCCTTTTGACTTAAGAGGAAATTCCCAGTCCAGCAGTCAGAAGCTAAGAATGCTGCAGACGGGCTCTGATGACCTCCACCTCTGCTTTTTGTTTCTTTTCTTGTTGCTTCAGCTGTTGTTTTGCTTCCCTTTCATCTGACAAAATCCCCCCTGTGGCCTGAAAGGCAGGTTCCCAACTCCAAGGACGGCTGCATCATGGTTCCTTTTCTGAGCTCTTACAGGGCTGCTTAATTGTGCTTTGTGTGGTTCAACACCCCATTGCTTTGCAGGGCCTGACACAGCTTTGTGATGGTAAGACGTGGAGATGAACCCTCTCAAACTTCCACGCCATTTTTCAACATCACCTGGAGGAACCCACTTCCCTTTTACGAGTACATCAACCACTTGGCCCTACACTTTAGCTGAAGGCATTCTGTTGGCTTGAGTTTATTACTAAAATGTCAAGTATCTTGAAAAATAACATGCTCCTATCTAGCTTGGAGATAATAAATTGCTAAGTTGCTATTGGATATGATTAGATCTGATCCATGACATATTCTTAACACAGTTTTGACTGCACAAATCCATTTTTTTTTTCAGGATGGGAGTAATTCTGGGAGGAAGAAAATATGTGGATTTGTATCCATGATCCCTGTTTATAAAAATGCATATCTATAAAATATAAGCCCAGAGAGAAGCTTCTTTTATTCTCTACACCAAACTTGCACAATACATTTAAATTGAATGACTTATCAAGTATTAGGTATGCAGGGAATATTTACTTTGATGTACTGTCCTAAAATGTCACTGCAGTAGGGCTGATGGGGAGGAAGGACATTTGCAGAGATAGCATGCGATTAATTATTTGGAGAGAAGGAGAGAGGGAGGGAGAAAAGGAGGAGAGAGAGAGAGAGAGCAAGTTAGCTTTTCCTGATTTGATAAACCCTTATTTCCATGATAGTTACAGATGATCAAATCCTTTCTGGAATGTTTATGATTGAAGCTTGTCATGAGTTGACCTGAAAACCTAACTACCATGTGTGACATGTTTTTCTCTTACTTGATTGTAAATCACAAGTAATCATTCTGCATCTGAGCTTTGGGGATAGAATTCCTCTATGACCCGGAAGTTCTTTATATCTGGAGAACAGTTTCCAGGAAGCACACCCCAGCCCCAACCCCTCGCCCCAGGAAAAGAAACAGCAGCTGCTCCCTGAGAACAATGTAAATCCAAAAGGGGACTTGTTTCCTTGGGAAAGAGCCACTTGCCAGAGTGCTGAGTGGTGGATTGAGTCAGGAACTGATGCTTAGTACTTAGTACTGTGTCAAACTCTCTTGGCCTCAGATCTTTCCTTCACCAGTTCATGGTCCTGGCCTTATCTGTTCCATGGTCCTCAAAGATGGAAGGCCCGAGAGAGTGGCTGGCTGGGATCTTCTTGCTGCTGTGGTGTGACTACTAAATCCTAAGTGCCCATCCTTGAGTTCCCTGAATGCATCCATCTACAGAGCTCATTCTTGGGAACCAGCTCCAGATAAAGCTGAAGAGAAGACGAACTTAGTCCTTCGTCCCTCTTTCCTGACTTAACCCTTGCGCTGTTGTTCCCCGAACATTCCTTTTGACGTTGTAGCCTTTCCTTTCTCTGTTAAAATTCTCACACCAAATGGCTGAAATGATTAAAATCAGTGCATACACTCCTTTCTGAAGTGCGTTCTTTATAACAGAGAACAAAGCATCTCCAGTAAAGCCAAAGGAACATGTTTCTAAATGCAGAGTGATAGGCATTAAGGTATAGGTAAGAGATGAACTCAAGGTGAAAACTATCTTAGCACTCAATAAACTGTACCATAGAAATGGTCAGTTTTTTTCACTCAGTCTTTAAGAAGCTGATAGTACAACATGTTCTCAACCTTTAGAATCTTGAGTTTTAAAGAAATATCTGATCCCACATGCTTGGCCCATAAAGATGCTAACCTAATAGACCCATGCAGAGTATGAGCGTTAGGGTACTTTTAAAGGTTTTGGAAGATAGTGCTGAAAATCATTCTTATGTAGGCACAAAAGCCAATGGGCCCTTTTCGTGCAGAGCCCTTCTCACCCACCCCATCCTTGTCTCTAGGTCCCCAGCAGGCCTGACAGCTCCTCACTCTTGCCTCAGCCACCCTTTCTGTGCAACTGAGTAGGGTGAAGCCACACCCAGTAGCCCTGGGTGGGCCAGGAGGGCTTCTCCCCTGGAAACAGAGTTCCTCTTGGGGAGAGGGTAGGCCCAGGGACTGCTGCCCTGTGTCCTCCTTGGGCCTGACCCAGTGGGTGTGCATTTACAGGGTGTAATGACAAGTTCCTTATACTTAAGGATGCTCTTCTTGTAGACGGACTCAGCAGGGGAATTTTCTGAACAATTTGATTCCAACTGCACTCATCTTCTGCCCCTGTAAATCAATACAGCAGCCACTATTTAAGTCATCAAGATGGAGCATTGATATTAATGCTTTATGTTCTGAGACATCTATTATACACCTACTGAGAGCTATTTTCAGAAAACCTTGGTCACATAAGCCCCTTTGTGTAGGTTTCAGAGAGGGCAGGCATACTAGATGGGCATTTGAATGAATCAGGTTCAGTGAAGTTTCCTGGATCATTAGTACTTGCTTGATTAATTGTTCCTGTACAAAACAAGACTCACTCGAGCCACTCTCTTAATGGTTCTCACTTCTGATTGCATGTGGAGCCACCTAGATAGCTTTTAAAATAGCTGAGACCGACACCTCACTTAAAAAGTATCTCTTGCCCAGGGTCAGACAAACTTGATAGTGCCACTTTCTAACAATGCTCAGGCAGCTATGTCAGGGGCAGGTGTACCACTTCTATAAGTTCACCCAAGCCGGTTCCACAGATGGCAGAATTCTTTTCAGAGATGGTACATTTTGTCTGTTTTCATTTGATCAATCCCATAACACTGAACTTTGAAGGACGTTGCTGACCAGAAGCAAACATAAATGTTTGAGACTCATCTATTTTCTCATATTTGAGAATTTTATCATTTTTTTTCCACATTTCATACATTCAGTGTTATCACATTTACCAGATTTGCTCCTTCTGCCGTTATGGTTTACATCAAGCTGTCCCCAAGCCTCATGCACTGATAGGTGGAGCTTTAGGAAGAGCACCAGACAGAGCGTAACTGACCTGCTGAAGAGGTGGGGCCTGAGGGAAGCAGCAGGTTACTGGGAAAGGGACCAGGAAATGTGTATTTCTCTTCCTGGCTCTTTGATATGAGAAGCTTTCCTGACCCTGACCCTTTTACCAGGCTGGCAACTATGCAAGAACTGAAACTCCTGAAAAATGAGCCCGAATAAGCTTCTTTGGGGTATTTCATCCCACCAACAAGGAGAGAGACTAAGAAGACATTTGCCCAATGAATCATCGTGAAACTTAGCAAGACAAGAGGCAGCCCATGGGGAGGATGACAGGTTTCTTTCACATTTCTAAAACATCAAGGTCTAGAAGGCACACAAAGGTCTCCTTCTCCACTGCCAGCCCAAGGGAGGGACTTCATGCAACTTGACATGAGAAGTGAATTATCAGAAGAATTTACTGATATCAGAGACTCTGGGAGGAAGTAGTTGTTTGATTTATTTTTTTCTTGTCAGTAACACACAAGAGTTTTTCTTGTTGCTGACAATTTGCAGTGTCCTTTAAGTTTCTATATCAAAACTCTGGACAATAGGATCCCAATGCCCTTTCTGCCAGCTCTGCTGTTAATATTATGTACTGTTGCAAGTGACATTTTTAATGGGGTGGAAAAAAAGAATATAATCTGGTCACTTCGGACTCCAGGTAGGCAGTGAAACAGTGTCATTGGGTGTGATCAGCTTTACTGAATGTGCTGGGCAAATCAAATTTAATTCTCCAGATCATGTTACATTTAAATATGATATATTACAACCAATTCTGCTAAGTCTCATTCTGACTAAGTAACGGTATTGCCATTTTTAACAAAAAAACAAGAAAATCACCATCAATAAGAATTATGCCTGAAATATATCAAGAGAATTTTATTAACTGGAAACAAGATGGAAGGAATTAGGGAGGAAGGAAAGAAGGAAAAAAGGAAGGAAGGAAGGGAAAGGACTTCCAGAACTTCTGTTCATAACCAGCCAAGTGCTATGCTATGGATTATATCTAAAATGTCCCCCAAGTTGTCATGTATGTGTGGAAGGTGATTGGATCAAAGGCCCTATACTTATCAGTGCATTTATCCATTGATCAGTTGAGTAGACTAATGTGCTGTTAAGTGGGGGGTCGGATTAAAGGCATGTCTCTGGGTGTGACCGAGAGAGTCCTGCCAGGCTCCTAGCTTTGCTCTGTCATTCCTGGCCACCATGAAGTGAGCAGGTTTCTTTTAAGCCAGACCCTACTACCATGCTCTTTCTGCCTGGGATCCAGCTGACCAGGGTCTGCAACTGTGAGCCAAGGTAAACCTCCTCTCCTTTAGATTGGGGGTCTCAGGCATTTTGTCACAGTGATAGGGAAGGTAACTAAGACATCCTTTCGGACATGTACTGAGTACTCACCCCAGAATGCAGGAAAACAAGAGGTGTCTGAGAGTCCTGGTTCTATCCCTAGTCACCTATATGACCTGGAGGAGGCTTTTTTCCACAGCTCAGGGCCCCAACTGCTGAAAAGAATGGCTAAATGTCTTCAGAGTTCTGAGATTTCCTGGAAAGAGGAAGGCGGAAACGCACTTCACTTGGAAGACAAAGGGAGCAATTTACTGACAACACGTAAGAAACAGTTAGTAAAATTCAGAACAAGCAAAGGCAAGTCCCATATTCTTGGGAAGGGGCATCTGTAACTTTGCACCATGCTGATATGGAGACAAGAGTAACATCCAGGTGCTTTAGGGGTACTGAGTTGTGCATTATTCAACTGCACTGTGAATCAGCAGCCCAGAACCCTGAGAAAGGGGTACTGTAATTGCTATATATGGGGAAAAAATTGCAGGGGTGGAGGCCAGCAGTAGGTCTAAAATTAGATTCTCCTGAGTTCCTTGGTCATCTTTAGGAACATGACTGCTGCTGAAGGCCCATCACAGCATTTTACTGGGAGGAATATGAGAACATGGGCCATCTCCTTCCTCCTTACATCAGAACTCCAAGGGATTTTTACCAGAATTTGTAGAATGGCTATAAGGTCTAATTGTTGTTTAATACCTGCTGTGCTGATCAGTGCTGTGATCAAGGAAGGTGCTCCCTGGCCAACATAGAAGACGCTGTTATTGAGGGGAATTGCTAAGCACTCCATCTTTAGCAAGAAAGACAAATTGCATGCAGCTCAGTGTTTTTGCATGAGATTTAAAAGGTTCCTGGAGTAATTAACAGTGCAGCCACTTGATGTAGCAAGATCCATCCTCTTGGGAAATTTGGGAAGCTTCCACTAAAAGCTGGAGCTTTCTGCCCAAAGAGAGGATTTCATCCTGGCTCTGGGGAGAGATCTTCTGGTCGATCATGTGAAGTGGCTGTTTCTCTGCATCTGTCAAGTTGCGCCACTCCCAGGACCGGCTTGTGGAGTAGAGCACTCTGAGCAACCTTTATCCACGGGTCTTTGGGAAATTTACATGGGAATCCCTGAAGATCATTAGTAATCAGAAATAATTCTTAAAGTAAAATGGGAGAAGGCTGCCCAGAACTGTCATTCCTGGCTTCAGATTTGCTTAAAGGTGGATGAAGTAGCCTGCAAATGTCTCTGTAGCATTCTCCTTGCTACTGTTAGAATCCAGTGCCACACTTGCCCATTTCCAGTGCAGCCTCTGGGTCAAGGGCAGTGTTTCCCAGGCTCTGCATTCTTCTGTGAATGTCCCACCTCAGGATATACTCCACCAAGGAGAAGGCAATAGGTGAGTTCGCTGGGGCTCCGGGACAAGTCCTTGCCCCGCAGTCAGCCCCAAGTGATAGGTTTCCTGGCTCCCCTAACTCTCAGCTGCTGTGCCAATCACTTCAAAAGGAAAGGAAGTGGGAGTGCTACTCTCTTTTCCCCTTCTGGGATCACCATGGACCCTTTCTGTCTGCTCTGGCAGGCAGGACTGGGTGAGGAACTGTGAACCATAGCATCCCAGAGTTCCTCCTTCTTTCCCTACCTGCCACTTCTCGAAGTAATCATCACCTGTGTCCTTTGTTTAGTTGTTTCTGGCAAAATTTTGAAAACTTGGTCTTACCTCTCATGTTTAAAATTTGTGTGCAACTCACTAGTGTTAATTTCATATCATAGTAAGGAAGGTAGGTGTTTGATGTTTATCATTTCACCATCTTTAGTCAGAATTTTTGTGAAATACCCCCAAACTGGCTTTTTTGACTAACAATACACAACTTTTTCAAAAATAAAGCTTTTCTGGATTTAGGTTTGAGTTCTTTCTGTGTCCCTTCACCTCTAAGAAACTGAGATGGCCCACAGCTTGGCAATGCTACAATTATTGCACAAGGGGATGGTGTTGAGCTCTCAGCAGGATGCCCAGCATAGGGTGAGCCACCCATACGTGACCTGGATAACGAGGTGATCAGACAGCGCAGTTGGGGAGAAGAAGCATTGAGGACTGAGGAAGAAACCTGTTGGAAATCTGCAAGTTTGAGGCTGACATGAAAATAACAAAAGGAAAAGTTTAAAAAAGGAATGTAATATGTAACATAACAACCACCGTCAATTCCTATCATCTTGTTTTGAAATCCTGTATCTTCTTTTTATTGTTTTTGTGTTGTTTTGTTTTTGTCTTCATTGTTGTTATTTTATTTTCTCTTTAAAATAAAAAAAAAAGGATTGTAGTGAAAAACAACAGAGAAAAGCACAAATAGCACATAAACCCGGCAGTGGGATCGATCCCACTGTGTACACACCCACACCCACACCCACACACACCTTCACTACCTCTGCCACACCTACATCCACAATCAGCCATACACACTTGCTGACATATATATTACATATGTACTGAGACCGAGTGGTTTGGAAAGCTGTTAAAAGTAAGGCTTTTTAAATTCTGTGTTTAGCTTAAAAAATCAGCCGGCCTTAGTCTTACTGTCAGGAATGTCTTCGATGTTTCTGGCACAATTCTATTCCAGATACAGACCTTTCACTTCGTTATACTTTGAGTTGACCTTGTAAACAAACATCTTCCCCTTCTGTGGCCCATGTGGTTTCTGTGATCTTTTATTTTTTAACCTGTTAAAACGCTTTTAAATTCAGCTTTGCGGACTTGACATCCAATTCCCACTGGAACCTGGTAGTTTCTGGTTTCTTGCTAAGAATCATCCAAAAGAGAAAGCATTAAAGCAAGGTCAGCATGCTGCACTAAGTAAGAAATATATCCTTGGTGAATATCTCCAAGTTAGAACAAAGAGGGCTTCCTCTTGGGTGATTTGGTCAGCTTTTGTCCTGTCTTAGAAAATGAGCTACAATTCTCTGAGTTATTTGCCACATTACTTACTTTATCAACCATGATATTTCAATCTTCACATCTGCTTGCAATTAAAGAGAAGACTCTCCAAATGTCACAAGGACACTGGAATACATGCAGTGAGGCTCATAAGCTGCTGGTGGACGATTTGGGTTAAATTTCTCTGATATTGTAAAACACTGACATATTGTCTTTTAAAAAGGCAATGCCTTTCTAACACCTTTTCTTTTGACTGGTGTTAGATCTGCTGGTCTTCTGACTGCTATGCGAACCTGTTATCACAGGTATAACACAGGTATCTGTTGTCTGATTTAAGAACACAGCCTAAATCCAGAGATTTGAAATGCAGTTTAGGAGAAGATGATAAGGTAGGACTGTTATTGAAACGCATGGTAAACAAGACGAGAATGTATAAAACATATCCGCATTACCAGTAGAAGAGTCTTTTGCAAAGTGCTTATGCTTAGGAACTCCCAAAAGGAAATGTGAAGATTCACCTACAGATATTGTTGAGACTTCAGGCGTGGACCCCTAGGTCTGTTACAGATCACATTGCTTAACGGGTTTGCGTGGACGCCTGAGGTCAAGGAAGGCAAACAGAGATGCATAGAGGTATGGGGCAGTAAAGGGCATCCCGCTGGCTTTGCTGGCTATGTGAACGCAGAGCTCAGCAGAAGAACCCTGGAAGCATCTTCTTGGGCTCTAGAGAGGTGCGTATTTGGCCCTCAGAGCACTGAATGTTTCCCACCTTACGGGTCAGACAGCAAAGGATTTGCTGTGGAAGCATATTGCCCTATAAGCCCAGTGTGGCAAACCAATACAAGGACTTATAAGAAATGTTTTCTAGCCAGGGATATAGCTCAGTGGCACAAGTGCCTGCCTGGCAAGTGTAAGGTCCTGAGTTCGAATCCCAGTAACCCCCCTGCAAAAAAAAGAAAGATAAAATGGTTTCCAAATTCAATACAATGTAACTCCAGCTGCTGAGGAAGATGCACAGGGAGGTCCATGACACTGTCTGAGATCCAGAACAGGAGTGGGCAAAACTAAGAAAAAATGTTTCTTTAAAAATGTAGAACCATTTTAAATGTCCTGATCCAGAATAAAAGTAGAGTAACTCAGAAGAGCATCCTCAGAGCTCAGAAGTGTGCTACAAACCACTCACCTGAACCATTACAATCTATAATTTTCAGATTAAGATAATAAGTACATTGATCAAGAAATGAAGACTTCATTAATATGACAGCTCTATTCTCCCCACAGAGGACAGAGTTTTTACTTTTATTTTTTGAGGCATGGTCTTGTTACATAGTTCAGGCTGGCCTTGAACTTACTGTGTAGGCCAGACTTGCCTCAGGCTCTAGCCCATCTTCCTGCTTCTGCCTCCCGAGCAATGGTATTGCAGGTGTGTGCTACCATGCCCGGCTCACAGAGGGTACACTTTAATTCATGAACAAATTGCTGTTACATGTGTGATTCTAAAAAATTGCAAACCCACAAACCTAAATGCAAGGAAAAAATAACAATCAACAAAACCTCAATGCAAGGAAAAAATAACACCAATGGATCTGCAGAATCAAACTGATGCTCCTCCAATGTAACCTTCTTCCTCCAAGCAGCAAGGCTCTGAAGTTGCAAACTGCGTTAACAAAACCACATAATATTTTTCAATGTAATCTGTCACCGTTCAATGGAGCATACATATAAATAAACCAAGATAACCTATTTGTATTTGATAAAAAATACACACATATATAATTAATACCCTCCCTTCTGATTTGTGCTGGTGTTGCCTTTAATTCTAGAGTATCATCAAATTACATCTTTAAGCTTCTTGTTTTATTCTTCAGCTGCCAGGTCAATTCATTATTTCCTCAGACTTTCAATGCACACTGTTGGGCATGACTCACTGGCCCGAGTACTCCTGTACCTATGGATAACCCCGTGCCCTCTGCTTGACCACAGCTCACTGGACCCCACTGCCAACTGACCTGAAGGTAATGCTCCATATCTCCCCAAACTTACCCTGTGAGGCTGGGCTACCAGCCCTAAGTGGGGCCAGTGCTACCTGGAAACTCAAGGACTCGGTCACTTCGCAGGTAGGTAGGTGGAGGTCAGAATCTTTTGCAAATGGGAAGGGGACTAAGGGATGGAAAGAGGAAGAAAAGGGTAAGGAGAGAGAAGTGAAAACAGTTAAGATGTGTTAGGCACATCCCTGCAGTGAATGTAAGTAATCATTATGTGCTACAAGCATGGGCCAATACATTTTTTTCAAAAAGGAATGCAATTGTGACAAGAACGGAATTTCATCAAACTAAAAGCTTCTGCAAAGCAATTACCAAAGTAAAGACCGCTGATAGATTGGGAGAAAAATCTGTGCCAGCTACTCCTCTGACAGAAGACTAATATCCAGAACACATAAAAATTTCAGAAAACAGGGAGGGAAACTGAGTAAACACGTTTCAAACAAAGAGGTACAAATGACCAGAAAGTATATGTTAGCTATCAGGAAATGCAGGTCTGAACTACGATGAGGTTCTATCTCACTCAATCACAATGGCTCTCATCATGAACACGAAATATAATAAATGCTGGAAGATACAGGAGGGGAGGGAACCCTGCCACACTGTTGGTGGGATGCAAGTATAGCCACTATGGAAATCAGTGTGGAGCTTCCCAAAAAACTAAAAACAGAGTTACTATACGATCCAGTTATGCCACTCCTGGGGAAATAAAATCAGGAATTAAAACCAGCACACCAAACAGATACCTTTGTGCCCAATGCAGCATAGTTCATAATACCAAAGCTTTGGAATCAGCCTAGGATTTTGTCAGCAGATGAATGCATATAGAAAATCTGGTGCATATCTTCAGCATAGAGCATTAAAGAGGAGCAAAACTGTGTCATTTGCAGGAAAAGGGTGAAACTGGATATCATCATGTTATGTGAAATAAGCCAGACTCAGAACGTCATGTGTCATGTTTTATCTCACATGTGGAATCTAGGGGAAAAGGATGATGGGAAAGTGGAAGGGAGACTATTAGATAAAAAGAGCCGGGCCAAGGGAGGGGTTGGGAAGAGAAGGCTGGCTAATAGAAAGGGGAGGTTAGGGTCAAGTAAGTTATACACGTGCATGGAAATGTTGCAGTGTGAGCAGTATTCAGTATAATTAAGATGCATTGATTTTAAAGGGTTAAAAAGAGTACCCTCAATTCCTGAAAGATTGCTAACCTCAGTTCCCAGGGCGTCGTTCTCGGATTCCTGCGAACCCTGCTATATTTTTGTAACCAAGTTCTTGAACGAATCACATTTGGGGGGTGTCTTGGTCACAAATACCCAAGAAATACCCAACACCCAAAACTTAAGGGCGTAGAGGTTTATTTTGGCTCGTGTTTCAGTCCATAGACACCAAGGTCGGACTTCATGGTCACGGCATGGTGAGGAGAACTGCTCAGGGCAAGGTGAGCAGCACACAGTGTAAACGGAAGAGCAAGAAAAGGTTATAGAAGGAACCAGGTCACACCGCAGTGTCGCCCCTCTGCCAGCCAGGCCCCACCTCCTAACCCCCAGCACACGTGGCTCTTGGGGGACATGTAGTTATGAACCTTAATGGGAGGGTTCTTGAATTTTGTCACAAGAGGGCTCTGGTTGGAATTCTGCCTGATTATACGGCATTCTGAAGCTGGGTCCATGAAGTCTGAAGAAGGGATTTTGGTGCGGGTCAGTTGGAGGACTGGACTCATTTTCCTACTAGCTACCATTGTCATATGATCGTCATTCTAATCTGTAATTGAAGCAAATGTAGCCATCACTTTATATGTAAAAATTGAATTTTTTAGCCTAAATGCTAGGAATAGTTTCAAATATATTGGATTTACAAGATACAGCTGATGGCTTTCCAGCCGTACAAAATTCTGCCAAGCCATCATGGCAGGGATCCAACATGGTGTGGGGCCCAAAAAAGACATGTCCTACCTGGACTGACTTCTGCCCTCTTCCTCTCCCTGCCTGACTACTACTTCCCATTTTCTTTTGCGCGTGCGTGTCCTCCCTTTCCCAATTGGTGCCTGTAACATCCCTCAACCACCCGCATCAACTCCACCCCCAGCCTAGCCCAATATATTCTTGTTTGCCAACTTCCCCCTTCTAAGGGTCCTTGCGTCTCTTTAGCAGCCCTCCTGTGTCCTGCAATAAAGGCTTTTTTTACCTTTGTTCTGTCTCTCACTCGCGTCAAACCTAACAATAGCAATTCATGGTTGAACCGATTTCACTGCTAACTCTGAAGTAAGGAGAGTTAGATGAGAAGGTCTCTATGACTGTTATTGTGAGTATAGCACTGTATAGTTGAAACCTCCTCTCTCTTCCTTTCCAAAATGGAAGTCAAGAACTTCTGCTGTGCATGTGAGGTTGTTCTCTTAAATTTCTGTTTCATTTCTCTGTGGTAGGATTTAAATATTAAAGCATATTCTTGCATCCGTTTAACTCAGTTATTATAATTCCTAGTTTGTGGTACACCTAAGCCAATAAAAATTTCCAGAATAATAGAACTCTTGAACATTCTAATGTTATTTTTTAAGCTCAGAGCTACTGTACAGTCCAGAAATATCTGGAAGGTTGTATTTTTAGGGACTTTAATTGTGTTATTCTTTGTATTAAAATGTCATAGTCTTTTAATTAAATGGACATAACAGTGGAATTTGTGTTTTCCTGGAATTAAACAGTTTGTCATTATGTAATATTTACCCATCTTAATATTTCCCTTGTGATAAAAGTGAAATTCTTAAGTGTTTTACTAATCATAAATAATTGTGGTCCATGAGCTACTTTTTTTATAACAGTATAGCAAAGGAAGCATCTTCTGTAATATAAAGCAAAGCAGTTAAAAGAATAAACTGGACAGTGTAATTGATTAAATATTTGGCAAGTAGGAAGAACTGTCGGTGGTCAAAAAACATACACATATTACTTAAGAAAAGTTTTAGTGAAAGGTTGAGTCAGAGAAAACCAGATGAATGTATAGTTGCTCTGACCATCTTAGATACATAGAAATGTAAGAGACAAAATAAATAAAGTTGAACAAATAGAACAGATTGGAGAACTTAACAATATCTGATTTTAAGAATTATAAAACTATTCTAATGAAGACTGTGGTGGTGGTGTTCAGCTCAATGGAATAGCACAGAAAATTTTTTAAGCAACTCATAAATATTTAGTAAATTAATTTTTAGCAAAAGAACTAAAGTA
>NW_004955418.1:27589696-27667896 GCF_000276665.1 Chinchilla lanigera | reverse complement strand
AAAAAAAAAAAAAAAAAAAAAAAAAAACCAAAAAAAAAGAAAATAGAATAGTCTTTTCAATAAATGTTCCTGGAAAAAATAGTTTTTCATGTAGGTTAAAATAAACCTCAAATTTTACATCATACATAAAAATTAATTTGGAATAGATTATACACTTAAATGTAAAACCTTCAAATGATAACATATCTAAATGAATAGAAAAAATTCTTGATGTTACTGATATAGGCAAAGATTTCTTAGAAGAAATAATACACAAACAAGAAGAGTAAACACTGATAAATTAGGTTTCATCCAACAAAACACTACTACTTTTGGATAGATATGGTAAAAAATAAAACAGCCAAATTATAACTGAGACAGTATGTTCATAATACATACATCAATCACAAAACTGGTCACAATATGTTAAGAATTCTTGAGACTCAAGGAAAAAAGGACAAATAGTTCAAGTGAAAGAAGCAGGCAGAAGATTGGAACAGACATTTCGCATAAAGCTACATCAAATTTGTCTATAAAGGGCCAATGAACATATGAAAATATGTTCAAAATCATCAAACATAAATTAAAACCAGGTGAGGCCCCACTTTGCACTCTGGTTAATGTTAAAAACTTGAAAATATTGGTGAGGACATGGAGGAACTGGAACTCTCACACCCTGCTGGTATAAATGTACCAAACTTGTCTGGCTGTTTCTTATAAAGTTAAATATACATTTTCTGTGCAACTCAGCTGAAAGGGAAAACCACACAAGGAAAAATTGTTCTTTTTAAAACTATTCTCTTTGAGGCTGCCTAGCTCTGTACCTGCTTCATGGATCTGTAATTGCTTTCTCCATCCTGTAACCACAAGAGCATAACCAAACATTCAGTATGCTTGATCGTACCAAGCTTTGAGGTCATTAATCTAGTTTTGCAACTGATGGTCATTAATCTAGCTCTGTAGCTAATGATCTCACCATGCTACCTCACCAGAAGAACTGCTAGGCTGCCCTGTCCCACTTTTGTAACCTATGCTTATGCCTCACATAAAAATGGTGGCTCACAGACAATCACTACCTGGCTTTTTTAGTTCAGTCAGGACCACTGGGGTAAAATAAAGCTGTTCACTGCCCCTTGGCTTCCTTGGGTGTAGTTTCTTTCCTGGATTCAGGTTTGCTGCAACACGGCAGTTACTTCATAGGTATTTACTCAAAATAAATGAAAATATATGTTTTTACAAAGATATATATGCAAATGTTTAAAGAAGATTTATTCATAAAAGTCAATAATTAGAAATAACATAAATATATATTAACAGATAAATATATATTAATAGATAAATTACAGAGTATTTAGACAGGTTATCATGAAACTGTCTAAAAGAACAAATTACTAATACCTCTCTATGTGTGTATTTGTGTCTTGGTGTCAAATGTGGGAAACAGTGCAAAATTTTGTATAAAAGCACCACCCAAGTAGGGCAGTAGCAGGGCAAAGGATGAATCTGTTTAACAACAGTGCAATATCACATTTCTGCAAAATCTGCAGAAAGAGGCAAGAGCAAGTTTCATTGGACAGGCTCCTTGATAGAGCTGCACAAAAAGAAAAAGATTCCACTGACCCAATAAATAGCAGTGAAAGTCATCCTACCCATTACCTTCCTCTCTTTCATCTCCCTCACATGAGCCATAAAGCTTTCCAAAAGGAAGTGTAAATTAATTTGTTTTTTACATTTTGTATTTTCTTTACTAGTTTGTATTCTATTACAATATTGCAATCATTTTTATACGAATATTTTTGGCTTATAGAATGAATCATCCTAGTTTTCATTACTTCTTATGGGGAAATTTGCTTTGATATACAAGTGCTTTGGATTGCAAGCACGTTTCTGGAAAGAATTATGCTCCCAAAACAAGGTTTTACTATATTTTAGTTTTATGAAATTACAGAGAGAAAAAAAATATATAGTTGATAGTGACTAGAAACAAATCAATTGTTTCCTGGTATCCATTGTATTTGAATGTTGGAGTATGTCTTCACTGCCAAAATCCTCAGGGAAGTTTTGGGATTGATAGGAACACTGAATATCTTCATAGTTGAGATGGTTCCATAGATATATACTTTGAATACATGGAAAATTAAAACCCATTTTAGAATGTGATTTAAAGTTCTTTCACCAAGTTAGCAAAACTACATAAAACTACCTAGGTCCTGGATTAGGGATGGTGAACCTTTCAGAGACAAGTGCTCAAACTGCAACCCAAAACCTACTTACTTATCACAAAGTGCCAACACTGCAATTAGACCTGAATGTTGAGGTTTCAGTTTAAATACAACAATTCTTGCATTAATACTTTTGTCCTTCAAAAATAAAATACAATAACTCACACGCCATAGGTTAGCCACCACTGTTCTAGATAAACTTTCTTCACTACACAAGGAAGTTGAGCCAAATGACAAGTGTGAGTGAACTGGAAAAGGCATCTGAGCTCCAGGGTCCCAGCAAGAAAGAAACCCATTGGCTGTGCAGATCTAGAGCATTTTTTTTTTCCTGAAAATGCATTCCTGATTTTTTTGAAGGAGGCACAGCTGTAATATGACCAACAGAGTATGTTGTCACCATCTGAGTTCAACCCAAACACAAACCTGAGCAAAGAAGTAAGTGCAGTGATTTAGGAGAGATCTGCAATCCTCACCCTAGTCCACACTGGATAGGGTTACAGATGCTTGGGAAAGGAAGTGAAAAATTGTAGGTCCTGCTGTTCAGGCCAGACAGTGCCAGTGGCACCAATGTGCAAGTAGTCAGAAGGGCCAGCTGCTAAGAATGAAGACCAGCCTCGGGAAGAGCTCAATTTCTTGGAGCTGGTGGGGTGGCAACGCAGCCCATTACACCTGAGCAGATAACTTCACCCCTTCATCTTAATACTCTCCAGTGTTAGGAGAGATGCTGTGTTAGTCAAGCTTTTATCATTATAACAAAATACTTGATACAAACAGTTCCAAGGAGGAAAGGTTCATTTAGGTTCATGGATTCAGAGGGTGCAGACCATGGTCAACAAACTCCATTGCTTTTAAGACTGTGGCAGGAACATCATGGCGGAAGAGCATGGCAGAGGATGACTGCTTAACTCGTGACGAAAAAGCAGAGAGGAGAGTTGGACATACAAGGCCTGGGGAATCAGATATAGGCCACAAGGTGTCACCCCCATCACCCACTCCCTTCCACTCAAGCCTCATCTCCCCAGTTTCTACAACCTCCTAATTACATCATCCAGTGGTGTACTCATCAGTACATTCACCCACCAACAAAGCTGAGCCCTGAGTTCCAGTCACTCCCCCAAAGCCCAGCAGTTGCAAATTAAATTTTGACACATGAGTTTGGGGGGCGTTTCAAGTCCTCACCATAACAGATGCTAATAATTCTTTAGAGGAAAGGTATAAAGGAGAGTTTCAGTGGCAGGGCTGAACATCATCACTATTTTGCCATGCAAATCAAATCTGACTTCAAGATGCAAAATTCAATGAGATGAGAGGAACAACCCACAAATAAAAACCTACAAATAGTGGAACTTGTCCTTCTTAGAAGTAAGTTTAGCATTTGTATAGCTACAATGACTAAGAGACATTGCGTGTTTCCTGAGGCTGGTCTTATCTACACCTCAAACACCTTTTTCAAGAATTTCTTTAGACTGCCTGTGTTCCTTTTTCTGACAAGCACATCAGTGCTATCTCAGCATCCCTTGCAAAACAGTGCCACAGACATCTTCCAAATGGCCTCCCATTAATCCAACCTGCATAGCAAGCCCCAAAGTTTACTGGAGCCATGGGCATCATCTATTGATTAACTACACACTAACTTGGTCATCCCACCAAACATTTGCTCCAGTATCTTTTTTTTAGTAAAACATGTGCTGAGTGTTCACCTTTAATTTTCCAGCTCTGTCTATGCCTAAAAGTCCTCTTCATTGCCTTACTAAGATATATATTTTCATCCACAGAATTCTTATCACTACCAATTGATCTATGACATTAATATCTTATTGTCCATCCCTCTCCCTACTGAAATGCAATTAAGTTAAGGCTTTGTTTATTATATATGTGATGTACCAACAAATTAGTATATGCACACAATCTAGAATGGTGCTCAAAATATAGGCTAGGTACTCAATAAATATATACTGCTTTAAAACCATATGGAGTAAGTAACCCAGATAACCTATTGTTCTCCAAGCTGCATGAGATCTTTGTTGCCTGTCTTGGTGACTCAATCATCCCCATGATTCAGCCACAGCTTTCAGCTTCTCCCCTGACTCTAGTCTTGTCTCTTTCCTCTTCTCATTCACAGATTTTTAAGATCAATCCCCACCTGGTCTGGAGTACCTCTCTAGGGCACACATAGCACAGGCCACTGGCCTCTTGTAAGCCTGGCCAAACAGGGCTTCATAGAGGACAGATCCATGACCATGAACTGTGATCACCATAGCAGGATCACAGTATGTGAAACATGATAACTTCTGCAGCATAAATGTTCTGTGTCTACCCTCTCCCATATCACAGATGGCAGAGGGTGCAGAAGGCACAGACTATCCACGAGCCCTTTTGTGAGCCCCTTTCCACTCTGCTGAATTTTTGCAATGATTTATTTTCTCTTTCTGAATGAGGTTGGGGGAAAACCCGATATTTGAGTTGTGCCTGAAACACTCATTTTCATAAAAGCATAGAATGTGTAAATATATATGGATATTAGCTGATGGCCTCAAGGCTCTGGACCTGTGTCAGTTGGCTCCTAAAATCACCTCTTTTAGGAACCCTTGAGAGAAATCATATGTTATGACAGATTTGCTGGCAGGAAAACCAGCACTAAGAGGGGCCCAGAGCTTAGTAGAAAACTGCAATCATATTTAAGTCAGTATGTTTATAGATTATAGTCTGGATGTGGGATTAAAGAGCAATGTGGATATGGTGATTCTTTTCACTTGCACAAGTCCATAAAAATTAGAAAGGAAAAATAAAAGTTAATGTTGTGGAAAGAACTGGATACCAGTGTTCTCATAGCTTCTGTCTCTGAGAATTGATGAAACACTGACCAAGTAATTTCAACTGTCTAGAACACTATCCTCACATCTCTAAACAATGGGCTTGGGAGAGAGTTCCATAGTCACAATCACTTAGACTTCTGGGATCAAAGGATACGGACAAACATCTGCTCAGCTCTCCCAAAGGCATCACTTATTCAGGACATTTTCCACAGATGACATTTTGAAACCAATACACACACTTCACATTGCAAAAATCCAGCCCAGGCAGAAATTAAGGAATAAAGAAATAAGAGCAGAAAAGTGAATCTTTTGTTCATTATTTGGCATTGTTTTATGCCATGTGGACAATTTTAACCACTTAAGGGTAATGCGTTTTACTCCATAAAATATTATAAAATACACAGCCAATCCATTGTAGTACAAAATGCCAAGGGTCACACATACCTTGCCAGTGCAAGCTTTCTGCCTTATGGTGAGAGAAACAGACTCTACAGCACAGTGCACTAGGGATATGGTGAGGACACAGAATTAATGAGCATGTTGTGTCACTTCACACCAGAGCTTTTACCTCTTCAGCTAGAAGCCTGAAGTGTGCACAGATGTTTCCCAGTGATGGTTTGGCTATTGTTTCAGTAAAGCATGCACAAGTATACCTAACACTTCATTTGTGAACCTGTCTATCTTTTTGTTTTCCTTTTGAGATTAGATTGAATGCACAGTTAGAAAACTCATATTTCTATGTTCTGAGAATGTAGCAGGGCTTCTTCCACCCAAAATAAACTTTAGAATAACAGAATGCAAGCTTGGTGCTCACTTGCCTAAGTCTGTCATTTAACATGTGGGCAACCTTTTAGAAAGTGTGACAAGTTGTAATGTCATTTTAAAAATGTATAGCAGTAGTAGCAACAAATACCAGTATAGCCCTTATGTCTGCCAAGCACTGTTTTAAGGGTTTCACATGTACAAAAGCATTTGGTCCATCTTGCAATCTGACCTTTGACTATCCTATGAGGTGCTTATCATTTATACTCTAGTTTATGCATGAGAAAATGGAAGATAAAAAGGATAAATAACCTAGCAGGTAGAAGGCCCAGTATTTGAATCCAAGCAATCTCTGTGTGTATAACGTGTGTGTGTGTGTGTATCAGAGGGGAAATAGAATCCTAAAAAACCAACAAATCCAAGGCCCCCCACTAGAGTTAAACACATGAATATTTGTATTTCAGGCATTCACAATTCTGTACCGAAGATAACTATCTACTGCCATGGATGAGTCTTCTTTTGTTGGCTCATGAAATTCACACTGGAGGATCACACAGTGGATCTTCATTTAATCCCAGCATAGCACACTGAGCTCAGTTTGAATTTACAATACTGTTGTCATATGTCATGTTAAATAGAAGCATAGACAGCTAACTTTCAGGGCTTAGTAAGACTAATTATGTATGTTTAGTATGCTCTAGTATTCACTGGATGAATTTAACATAAGGAATATGCTGTTTGGCACAAAGCTGGAGGTTTTAAATTTTTAGCATGACTCAAAAGAATGAGGAGAAAGAAAGCAAAAACTTAACCTGATGAAATGTTAAAGAAATAATCAAGAAGCCATAATCAAGCTAGTAGAATCTGACTAATGCAAGTTGATTGTATCAGTCAGCTTTCTAGTCACTGGGACACAATACCTGACATCTACAATTCAAATGAAAATGACTTTATTTGGCTCTTGGTTTCAGGGGATTCAATCCATGGTTATCTGGCTCCAAGGCAGAAACATTGTGATGAAAAGCATGGTGATGCAAAGATGTTTAGTTCCACAGCAACCAGGAAGTAAAATACGAGAATAGTGCCAAAGAGGAAAGGGCTGGGAATCAGATATAGCACCAACCCCATGTTTCCATGACCCACCCAGAAGTGTGCTTTACTGGGAAGTATGCTTCACTAATCTCTTGGGTTGCTCCCAAGACCATCAAGCTCATATTTAAGCATAAGCATTGTGACTCACCCCTTGTCAACTTGACAGCCAAACACAACTCCTTAAACCATATTTAATCTCCAAATAAACACAATAACAATAATTCTACATAACATGGTACAACTATTTTGTGTACATTCCATATACCAAGCACTTTACACTCTTTATCTCATTTGATTGGTATAATAGCCCTATAGAGTAGGTAGTACTAGTCTTGTTTTCCTGGTGTGGGGTGCAGTAGACCCGCAAACATATTGATGGTCAAATTCCCAGAGCTATGAATATATTATCTGACATTTTGCAGGTCTGACTAGTTAAGCATCTCAGGGTGGGAGGATTGTATTAGATAATGCACGTGGAACAGATGTAATCAGAAGTATCCTCATAAGAGGGCTGTAGGGAGACATTTGACTGTAGAGGAGGAACATGGAAGTGATAAAGCCTGAGAAGGACCCAACCACCCACTGCTGACTCAGCAGCCAGGAAAAGGGGCCAAGAGCCAAGGAAAGCATGTGGGCTTTAGGAGTTGGAAAATCGGGATGAACAGATTCTCTCCTACATCCGCCAGTGGGAACACATCCTTGCAGCCTCCCTTTAGGGACTCTAGTGTACCTAATAGCAAGATAATCAGTCTATGTTGTTTCGCATCAGTAAGCTTATTACAATTACTTACAGCAGCAACAGGAAACTAACACAAGAGAGGTTTATAACATGTCCAGGATCACACACTTGCTAAGTGAAAGATCTTAGATTCAAACTCTTGTCTATCCAACTACCCGTGTTCTCAAACATCCAACCCATGACAGAGTAAGTCAAATGAGCTGTGTGATGCAGCATAACCGGGGTCATGTTCACCCCAGTAGTCAGATAACTGCCCAAAACTATGCAGGTATATGGGTCACCTGAAAGTTCATGGAATACATGACATTTATTTTTTCAATTAACTGAACTTTATGCTGTCTAAGTAGTCCTGGGTAAATCACAGCCATACAAAAGTAAGAACTGAGAATAGATGGCTTTTTTGTGGAAATATTTTTCTGGAAATAATTGCTTAAATTGAAAAGAGAAAAAAATATCTAGACAAGAAAAAGAGCAAACATGATCTAAGCCTGCTTTTACTTGTAACTTTGATTAAAGCAGTCTTGTTGCAGTAGATAACAATAGTCACTATTTTCTTTTGCACGAGTAACAGATCAGAGGTGTACAATGGAGTCAGCTTCAGCTCATGTAACCAAATCTCCCTGCATGGCATGAATGCTGTCTGGGTGCACACCCGAGGGCTCAGCTGCTGGAAGCTCGCTTCTCAGAGTGGTGATGTTGGAGGGGGTGGAACCTTTAACATGGACCCTAGGGGGAGGTGACTGGGTCACTGAGGGTATCACCCCTGGGAGGAGTAGAAGCAGGTCTCATGCAGCTGGTTCTTGAGTGAGTGGGTTGTTACAACAGAGCAAGGATGGCCTCTTGCTCACTGGTTTTCTATCATACCCAGTGAACTCTTTCATGTACACTTACTTCTGTCTGGGGTCCCACCATTAGATCCATTCCCCAGGCCACCCAAGCATGGACTGTCAGCCTCTAATACTTAGATCTAAAGATACTTACTTTCCTAATAAAGTAATCAGTCCCTAGTATTTTGCTACAGCCATGCAAAGTGGTCTAATACTACATCCATTCAGGGTAAAACATTCAATCACTCTACAGTTTCTCCATAGCTCTTTCTCTTTTTTGTCTTCATCATATCTGTTCAAGAGGAGATTGTAAGCAATCCATCTCTAACTCCCTAAGCCACAGTTCTGCTCTGTTGCAGTTTATTATGCATATTTCTGGAGTAGAAATTAGAACTGTATTATGTCATGTACACAAAAAGCACTGTAGTTATTCACCTTTCAATGTCTTATCACTTAATGCTGTCCCTAGTGTGTAAATGAGTGGAAGAACAAGAAACAATATAATCTAGACTTGGGGCTTTGCAAGTTTGAGAGGAAATACCACTATGCAAAGCATTCAAATGCATTTATTTTTTAAAAATTGAAGGCAAATACCATGACATTATACTTTTCATGCAGAAGGCACTAAAGTTGCACACCCTTCAAGATGAAAGGGCCAAGTACTAGTGAGTATGCAAAGTTTAAAGCAATCAGTAGGTCAAAGAATTTTCTAGCTCAATCCTACTCTAGCAGTCTGCTCTATGGCCTAGAAGAGCAAACCACAACAAATTACCCTTACCTAAACTCCTATGTAAAATCAGAGAAGACAGGAAACCATTTTCATCCCATACCTAATTATTCACAGATTAATTTTACTTCCTTAGAGAAAGTCACGCAAAGGATGATTTCTCATAAATGCTACATGATTCTGTTTGACATCACACAACAGCTCTTTTTTATTAAGCAACGTGGTTCAGTTTGAGATTTTGAAATATCTGCAACATGTTTGCATTGTACAGGCAACAATTCCACGTTAATGTGTTTAATTAGGATCTAAATTTATGATACATTGTCAGATAATCTGCACACTAATGCTCACAAAGTTTCGCATAAGCTTTATTCATTTTGACAGCCTTGCTTTCTTGAGTCTTTATGCTTCCTTTGTAAGGGGTCTGACTTCAACTGTATTTCCTAGAATATGTGCTAGGAAAGAAATGCAAGCCAAAAGCTTGAGCAATGCCTCTAGTCAGTTGTTGCTTTGAGGACATCGGGTCTCAGAACTTGCATGGAAAATATGGAAGGAAGAATAAACTTTTCTGGTAAACTCTCTTTAATCTTATACAAGCTGTGCTGAGTAAGGAACCTTTGTAAGAATGTTAGATGAGGGTAGTATAATTTGAAGGATCTATTTAGTTAAGCTGTACAGTACAGAGATTAATAATAGCAGAGGCTCAGAAGACAGAGGCCTCGGGTCAAATCTAAGGTTGCTTAATCACTTAAGTCTCCTCATCTATAAAATAGCAATACTAGCGTCTGATGGGCTTATTAAAAAGACTGAGAAATATAACTGGAAAAGTATATAGTATCGCCAATGATGTATGGTAGTACTCAATAAATGATACCATGCACTATTATATTAACTTGCACGAAATCACCAAGAAATCAGCTGACATTTAATTACTTTTTTGGTTATAGAGAAGCTCACTTTCTCCTATTCTTTCTGCCGACTGTTTAAAACTTCAGCGTCTTCAGTGAGGGAGTGATCTCTTATGCAAACCCCATCAACAACATTGGAAAATACAGCTTAATTACTGCACTTACAGGATTCCACATACTTATTCAATTACTGACTTCACCAACCTTTCAAATTTGTACTCAAGTATGGCGAAGAGAATATGGTATAGTCAGTCTCTAGTTAGGTAATTATAAATAATTAAATTTAATTAAACCCTAATTATACATAGTGAAGAAACCTATCATTTTCTTGGGATGCGGATGTTCATGCATTCTCATGACTGCCTGGCTAGCAGTACCCTGCAACGCAAAACTCGAAAATTGATAAGAAAGCCTAAGAATCAGTAGATCCCATTAATTCAAAATGTACTCTGGAGCAAGTTATTGACTTGTAGGACTTAGCTTCCTCACCTACATAGTCAAAAGGACTAATTTCTTCTAAGAGTCCTTTCAGATTTCAAAATCAGGGGCTGAGGATTTAGCTCAGTGGCACAGCGCCTGCCTGGCAAGTGCAAGGTGGTGAGTTTGATTCCCGGTACCAGAAAACAAACAAACAAACAAAAAACAGATTTCAAAATCTGTGCTTATACAATCATGTGGTCCACCTTTTCCCTACCAATATGACTTAAGGAAAGCGGCACATCCTCATCCTTAAAATGGCAGGATCCTCAGAGGAAGGGACACAAGCCCTCCTGGAGAGTGTCAGACATGCTTGTGAGGAGACAGACAGGACAACCCCGCCAAGAGACAGGTTCACTTCCTTTGTCTCTACTGACTGGACTACTCTAGCTATCCAAATATTACATGTTTAAGATTATCATGTTAGAAAAGCTCTGATTGAAGGATCATAAAGGAATGGCCCTCAGACCATAAATAGCCTATGTCTGCATTTTATACAATGTTATTAACATGTTTGAATTGGTTGCTCCAAACTTACAACTCAAGAGAGTTCACAAAAATCTGAGTTTCCAGTCACCTTTGAGCAATCTGGCTTTTGCAGCTGAGCAGTAGTGGCAGCTCCCTGCCCCCCAGGTGTCCACGGGCCTAGCACTCCTCTGTTCTTCTAGTCCACGTAGAGAAGAAACATTCCTCGGCATCTTAGCTCTACCGAAGGTAGAAACACTACAGGTGCACTATGCTTCCTGCACCCTTCATGGTGTCATTCAGAACAGGGAGGGGAAAGGTGGTTGAACTCATCCTTTAATCAGGAACCCAGTCCCACAATAAGAAGCCCCTCGCCCCTGGATAAGGGCAGGGCAACTGCGACCTGATCACAATTGAAAGCCCCACCCTTCAGGCCCTGTTGCATCAGGGTTAAGTTTCCAACATCTGAATTTGGGGGACACAAACTGAAGCTGACGGCATAGAGAGGGATAGAATTTCAGAGATGCTCCAGAAGACAAGTATACAACACTTTCTCTCTGAAACTAAAACAGGAACAATTCTGCAGCAAATACCCAAACATGGTTAAAATGTACACACTCTGTGTGGTGCTAGGTATCATTTTGCTATATTATTTGCCATCGTTGCCAGCATCTTTAAAGTAGATCATTGGGCCGGGGATACAGCTCAGTGGCACAGGGTCTACCTGGCAAGCTCAAGGTCCTGAGTTCCATTCCCAGCACCTAAATGAATAAAGTTCATCATCCAAAGAGACAAATGGTGGTGCACTTTGCGTCCGTGGTGCAGGGATAGAATGTTGCTGATGCTGTGAAATTGCCTACAAGTAAATAAATAACTGACGCCCATGTGAACACAATTCTCCGTCCAAGGAATCAGGGCTGCAGCCTTCGTGCTGTCACAGGGGCACAGCGACATCCAGCCGGCCTCTTAGAAAAGGATGGTCTTTACCTGCCCTGGGGAGTGGAACAACCCCTGCACCATGGTACTGCCTTCCATTTCTAGCGCACATAGGGAGGATTAGCTGTTCGTGCATTCCCTTGACTTGTGAAAACCATAGTTTCCACTCCGAAGGGAAAACTTTTTTAAACTTTGATTTCACTTGCTGGGAGGACTGCATTGCTAGAGGCCCTGCACCCATAAATGCACACTTGTAAAATGTTTTAAGGAGCGCAAACGAAACATTTTGCTTCTCTTTAAGCATTACATCTGAAATTAGACTGTAGAAAACAGACACTTTAGTGATGTCTACATCCCAAGACTGCAGGCTATCAGGAACTGGAGAACAATCCCTTCCTTGTGGGTACAATGACTTCTTTTCTAAGGAAAAAGGTATTTTAAATACTCAGTGTTTTTTCCTTTCCCTTTTTTCAATCCTACTTTCTATCTTTGTTTGGTACTATTAGTGTTGTCCTAGAAATGACGACCCCTGGCCCCTCTTATATTCTGAGCAGTTTCTTTTCTTTTTTGGCACCCGGAATCAAACTTGGGACCTTGCTTTTGCCAGGCAGGTGCTTGTGCCGCTGAGCTGTATCTTCGGCCCGTGAACGGTTTCTTTTCATGCTCTTATTATCAGCGGTTGGCACTCAGCACGGTCCATGTCCAGAACGGCACTGCGGGAAGCACGCTGCAGAGTGAGCTCACTGCACAGCTCCACACAGGTGCCTCCTGCTGTCCTCAGAGCCTGGCAACAGGGTCTGGGGCACTGGGATAAAGTGTCATGGCCCACGAGGTGGGAAGCCCACCCCACTAGGATCCCGTGACCATTCAGGCTCTGTGCGGATAGTATTTATGTCTTGATAAACAAACAATAGAAACACTCAAAATATGCTTGGTAGAATCTGTTTAAGAAATCCCAGCCAAAAACCTCTAGAATTCCCACCTCTATGATGTTAGGCAAACAGAACAAAAAAGACCCAGGTCTCCGGTTTTTGTTTGTTTGTTTGCTTGTTTGCTTGATTGTTTTGGGTTTTTTCACTTTTCAATTTTTAATAGTATAAGTTTGTGGTGTGTAACCTTTTGTTCATTCAGTGTGGGAAGCTGGTACATGTACACAACACATCTTAATTTATTTTTACCTCTGGCTTCCTCATCTCTTAGTCCCCTTCCTGTTTGTAAAAGTTCTATCTCCCGGTTTCCGATTTTCTATCTTTCATTTTGCTGTTGCATGTATTTATACCTTGGGTTTCTCACAGAGAGAAACCATGTGATATTTAAACCTTGGGGTCTCATCTATTTCATTTAATATTATGCTCTCCAAGTGCATCCCCTTCCCGCAAATGACTAACGCACCGTTCTGTGTCGCACAGCGGGGCTCCAATGTGTGTAACCATCACACTCTCCTCATCTGTTCATCTGTTGGTGGACGTATTGGATGCTTCCAAGATTGAACTCTTAGGAATTGTGCTGCTGTAAATGCCACTGTAATATGATGTCTTTATCTCTTTCAGGAAGATACCCAGGAAGGGAATAACCGGGTCAAATGGAACTTCTACTTTAGTTTATTGTGGAAGCTCCATGCTGATTTCCAGGGTGGTGGTACCAATCTATCTGCCCTCCATCAGTGTGGAAGGCTCTCTGCTTGGGTAAGTGATGAGATGCCACAGCTGCCCTGCGTGCAGGGTATGCCGTGAGATGACACCGCTGTCAAAGTGTTGAAAAATGTATATGGTCTTCAGAAGCCAGACCTTGTGTGACTATGTGTGTGGCATTCTGGGGCCAATAGACCAGGGCTCTCCTCCTCAAGGATGTGGAACAAAGACAAAACTGAAAATCATCTGCAAGTTTGGGATGAACCATCAGGTTCTCTATTTCTTCCTTCCTACACTGGAACACATCAGGAAGCCTGGCTTATGCAGGAGGCGGAGTGTGGGGCCCAGAACTGTGCCCCATCTGGGGCAGAGTTAGACTTACTCTCCTCTGTCCTCTCACCAGCCACCCCCTCCACAGGGGGAGGGGACAGACACAGGGACTCTCTCATATCTGCTTACTCGTCTATGTGTCTGGCTTCTATTTTATCCTTCTTATTATGGTCTCATCGCTTTCTTAGCATTCTTTCTCCCGCTTCTAGGTTGACATTCATAATAACCTTCCCTCTGGTTTCTACTCCATATCACGTTTGTATATTTGCTCTTAAGACTTCTGGTTATTGTAGCCATCATAACTCTTTGTCGATTGGTCTCTCATTTTATAACAGCTGTATCATACCTTGGATAGCTTTAAGAAAATGAAATAAGAGCATCTAAATTGTGATCTCTCAAATTAGACAAAAATCATAACTTTTCAGGAAAAATTTGAGAGTTACTAGGTCAGTCAAGTAGGTTTTCTCCCGCCAAATAAAAAAAAGTGTTTTACCAACAACGTGAACCAAAACTGCATGTTTAGCCTTTGAGACTCAGAAAAATACGTGAACAACTAACTCCTGAGAGCAAAGTTTTCATTCTGTGAACGTAATTAGTTAGACTGAAATCTAAGCTTTATTCCTGAGTTTTTGTTGGGTTTACACAGTCTGCTACCTAGTCCTAAGGGTCACAGTTTATAACAGTTCCCGGAACAATAAGAAAATTATAACAGATGCTCTGTTTCATTATCTATGAACTTTTATTGGTCTGATATTTTATTAAGAGCTTATCAAGGTAATTACTGAGTAGTCAGACTGTTTTATCTCACTGGGCCACCTGTGGAGTCTTCAAGTTATCTCATCAAGGAAGATGGAACACACAGGATTATTATTAGGATCAGGAGCCTGGTGCTTAGCTGATAACAGGCTCAAGTCGTTTTCTCAAAGTGTATTTACAGAGGAACATGTATTTGTTTGTTCAAATTCTGTGGCTTATATAGTGCCACAAGCAGTGAGCAGCCGACGTTTGTCTCTGAATAGTATTGGCAGTGAGCCGCCCAGACTGGAATCACACCTCTCTCAGTGTTTTACCTTCATTGCCAGCACCATATCTACTTGATTTAACAAGACTGTGTGGCATTTTACAAACATGAACTCATTTAGAAGCCATAACAGTCCCTTGAAGCAAATTTGACTTCCACTCTCATTTTAAGGAGGAGGAAGTCAAGTTGTTTAGTGACCTTGCTTAAAACCCAGACAAATTGTGCCCAAGCCAGGCTCCAAAATGTCCACTGCCCATGTGCTAGTTCATGCTTCTGGATTGCATGCTTCTGCTGCTTCTGAATGTTCGACATGAGCCTAAGGGTACAAGAATGAAGAGCAAAGGGAAAAGGAGGAGGAAGGACAGGCAGAAAGGAAACAATTATAAAAACAGATAAACCTAGAAGTATCATTACTGACTCAGACAAAATTAGACTTTGAGTTATCTTATTACTAAATAGCACCACCTGGAATAAGCTCATTTTCTTCTTAATGTAATTTTGATAACTATAAAATATAGGTAATTTAACTGTGAGAGGATAATAATGTAATGAATACACACAAACCTGCCAAAACTGTAGAAGATTTACCTTTTACAACATAATAATATAATGAATGCTCACAAACCCGCAACTTACCCAAAAGCTAGAATGTGAATCTACCTACATATTCTGGTGCGTATTTTTTGTCCCTATGAGAAATAAAAGCTACACAGAATTTTATGCATATCATTTTCTTTTGTACTTTATACACTTTATCACATACGTAAATGACATAAACAACTGAATTTCAGTTTTGCTTTGAGCTTTATCAAAATGATATGATACTATATCTAATATGCTATCATTTGCATTTTTACCTTAGTATTATGCTTCATCTGGGTTGAGTAGAATAAACTCCTCTTTATAAAATGTCTTGCAACTTTCAGAGTATTTTTATGTTAATTATCTCTGGATTACATAAAAATCAACTTAAAATAAGTGGGTTAGTGTATTGGTCAGCTTTCCTATTGTTAGGACAAAAGGCCTGAAACTCCCAATTTCAAGTGATAGAGGTGGCCCATGGTTTCAGAGGTCTCAGTCCACGGTGGGGTGGCTCCAAGGCAGAAACATGGCAGCAGGAAGCAGCACACAGGGGAAGACCATGAGCAATAGGCGCAGCCTCCAATATTAGGCCTCTAGTGTCCCACCTTCTCCCACTGGCCCCACCTTCCAAGATCACTTTTCAGCTATGACCAGTGGTAGACTAATCCACTGATAAGCACAGCATGATTATGATCCAATCACCTCTGTAGGAGTCTTTTAATTCAGTCAAGTTGCTGCTCAGATTAGCCCCTATAGCTTAACTTTTCATGTTCCTTTTGTTACATTAGCACAAAAGACTTTGCTGTGAGTCACTAATAAACCCAGATTTTTAGCTGAGCACCTGTATTTATCAAGACACACATGTCAATAAGGGATCTAAGTCTTACTAAAAATACTAATGCCATGAACTTTGCATATAAGTGTATTTATTTGAATTTACTTTCCATGTGGTATGGGTGTTCCCGCATTTTGTTGAGAGACAACAAAGTAAAATTAAAATCAGTTAAAGCACTTTCCTTAGGATTTCTTGGAAATTCATCTTATTTCCATCTGTAGGGCACATAAATGAAATTTTGTGTTCATTCTAAATGTGACTGTCGTGTCTATTTCACCATATCCTAAAGGATATGGTAAAGAATAGCATTTGTAAATGCTCAGAAAATATATATCTGAGAGAAATTCTGTCTTTTATTACCTTCCAATTATCTTTTGTATATATTCTTTCAGCTGCTTGCCAAGCATCTGAGCCTGTAAGAGACCCAATGTTCCTGTAGGGGTTCTGGTGTTGTTGTTATTTATTACTCAGTGATGAGATAATTTCTACCTTTGAAAAGGCACCAGCTAGGAGAGGAATTAGAAGTCTGTTTCCCACATGAAATCTTCAAAACAAATATGCCAAATGGCCCATAATGCTGTAAGGAGATTAAGAGTCCCCAAATCTTCTATTAACTGAGCTGAGAAATTACCAAATCTTCCGTGTGTTCCAGAGGCAGGGGGTTCACTAGTAGTTCCTTTTGTGGGAAGCAACATGGAATACCTTCTGCTATGGTCATTCCATGGAATGACCTCTCACTGCAGGTTTACCTCCACAGGGACTTCGTTAATGACGGAGGGAAGGAACAGTGTAACTTAGAGCACCTTTCCCTGGCTGTTGGGAAAGGAGCGAGGGATGGATTTCCCACATAAACTTTTCAAGTTTATTCTTATGTGTGGACTAATTCACTGATTTATTTGCCTAGTTGCAAAAAGATTAGTCACTACCGTACAATGTGCAAATTATGTTCATAATACCAATATTCTACAAAAATAGGGAGAATTGTGCTTGTGCTAAACTATAAGACTTAAGTATTGACCACCTTAAAGACAAGAACAAGGTACTCAATACCCTTCAAGGAGCCAAAAAATCTGCTTCTCTCTGGAGTTGTAGGACTTACAAAATTATTCAGGAGCAAGAGCTATCTCTTTTTCCTCATGATCTTTAGTCAACCAGACTTGGGTTCAAGTCCCATTTTTTTGCTGCTTCATAAAGCTAGAGTTTAGTAAATGACTTAACCTCTTTAAGCCTGTTTGCAAAATCATAAAATGGAAATTTTCGTCTGATGTGTGTCTGAGGAAGTTGCTATAAATATTAAATGAGATCACTGGGGCCCAGAAAACAACTCCCAGAAGTGAAGGCCTCAGAAGCAGACTCCAAGGTGCAGTTTCTCTTGGCCTTCCTCCTGAATCTCACCCCATTATTTCCTAAGGCAAGCCATAGACACTAGAATTCCTCTTCCCCAAGATCGTCTGTAGAAACCAGAACTGCCTTTCTCAAAGCCAACTCTAGAACAGTGTTCTAGTTTCACCGCATCTTTCTATGTAAGAGTTGGTTGGGAAGAAACCAACCTTGTTTCCTTGTAGATTGGAAGACCCCCATTACAGAAAGGGTCTTCCCTGTACATGGAAGGCGGGACTGCTGCACAGAGAGCCCAAGAAAGATCTGGAAGCACACGTCTTGCTGGAGTTTCAGTCACTCTGTTAGATCACATCCTTTTTGTCCAGTTGTATTTCTACATGGCTATCCATGCTTTGTTAAGCCTAAACATATAAATGGGTCATTTTCCCTGGATCTTTCTGTCTTCAACCCAGAGGCTCCAATGTCATATGAAAGTAGAATCCAATAAAGTCATTGTGCTTTTCTCTTGTGAACCATCTTTTGTTTATAACAGTGCCAGTTGTGACCATTTATGATGAGTAGGAAAGGCCTTTTCCCCCCTACCAGATAAACCTCCTGCCTGCGTGTTCCACTGAGCAATCAGGTCAGCTACAGATCTGAAGAGCTCTAATGCACTTTGCACTAGTGCATTTTGCTATTCTGAAGCCATGTTGTCCTGCAGGCAGAGAGTTGGTGGATGAATTCTGGGAGCTCCCTCATCCTGTGCTTTCCATGTGGCCCCCAGCTGGAGTGGAGGAACAGGGTTGGTGCTCAGCCACACATGAGGAATGACCAGTCTGCACCAGGGTGTGTTTTCTTTGCTCAGCCATCTGCCCAGCTGGAAGGGGTCCAGGGGCTTCCTCTCTCTGCAGCGCATCCCATGGAGAGGCCCTGTACAGCCCACTTTCATTCCACCTGCACATGGCGACTGTTGTTCTTCTCTGGGGCTTTGTGTTTTCTCTCCACCCCGATCCTTTTCATGTGAAAGCCAGGCAAGGAGTGCACACGCAGCAGGCGAGCTCAGCCTCCTGAGGAGGTGGATGCCTTGTTTCTACCCAGTATGAGTAAAGAGCGCTGTTTCTTGAAATAAACAGGGCCAAGAGGATGTGTAGGGGTGAGGGGAAGGCGGAGCCCTGCATGAGGATGTGCTGCCCCCAGCTACACAGCCCACAGCTGTCAAGGAACAGTACACGACGAGAGGAGTAAAGTTGCTGCATGGAGACACCCTGGGGTCCGTCTGAGCCCATTTTGCCTCTGAAGCAAAGCAGGACATGGTATTTGGAAGACAGAATCCACTGGAAACTATAATCAAGTAGCATAAATGTACTGATGATATGAAACTGAAATTAGGAGTTCCATGCTCAAAACTGAGTGATTCCAAAGGGCTTCCGATGACTGGTATTTAACTAAAATATGATGATTTTAGCTCACCACTGAATATTATGCATCATAGAAAGGCAGGAAAAAAAAAGAGAGCAGAGGAGACCTTCTGGTTCAGTTCAGGAGTGGAACTTGGAAAGAACAAGAAAGGAAAAACTAAAGCAAAAGTCATGGGGTTGGGTCAAGCAATGCTACTCACTGAATTTAGGAGTTTTGTGTTTCTTCTTTTTTGAACTCCTTCCCTAGGACTGTGCTATCCTCTCCCCCACCTTCTCCTTCTGTGGACACAAGCAATTGTTTTCCAAGAGAGCTCACACTGGCAACCCCATCCTCCTAACAGAGCTTCACTGTGCTTGTTTCGCTTGTCATTTCTTTTTTCCAAATTAGGGCTCCTCCTGTCTCAGCCTCCTGAGTAGCTGGGATTACAAGTGTGCACCACCATGCCAGGCTGAAGTCAATTCCAACAGATTTTAAACTCAAACATATTCCTGTTAAAATTACCGTAATGCTTTCTAGAAACCATTTTTAAAAATACTTATGTTTTTAAGATATAAATGGAACTATTAGCTGTGGTGATGATTTCAGAACTCATGGAACTGTACACTAAAAAAAAAAACCCTATATTTTACTTTTTGGAAGTTTGCCTCAGTTTTTAGAAATAGCTTTTGAAAAAGGAAGTGAGTGTTGTGAAATTACCAGCTGCAGATGGGCAGAACAAGTCGGGTGGAGTATAGTGAGGGTTGGAACATTGAGCCCAGATTTAGGCCTGACTGAGCCACTAATTAACTGTGGATTTTAGGTGTGCAACTTAATCACAAGACTCAGCTTCATCATCTGTAATATGGAAGGTCTGTCTCAGTTACCATTTCTGAAAGTAGATATGGCAAAACGCTAATCTCAGAATATTCATAGTTTTTATGTAGAAGAAACATAGGTCCTGGGGCTGGGGATTTAGCTCAGCGGCAAAAGCGCCTGCCTGGCAAGAGGAAGATCGTGAGTTCCGTTCCCGGTACCGGAGGAAAAAAAAACAAAAAACAAAAAAAAAAAGAAAGAAAAGAAAAAAAGAAAGAAAGAAACATAGGTCCCTTATCAAATCTTTTTGAGAATGGTCATGTCCAACAAAATCACAGAGTTTTCTTCTAGGGATTGTTATAGTTTTCCTACCAATATGCAAATGTGTACTGCACTAACTAACCTTATGTAATCTCTCCTCCCTTTATCTTTTCCATTCCTGCCTTCAGGATCCGTGGGTCTGACCCATAAACCTTGGGAAAAAGTTAAATCCTCCTGTTCAGACAGCCATTTGCTACAGGGCAAAGGGAAAAGGCAAAGGGAAAAGAAGGAAGGGCAGGGAAGAGATGGAAGTAAAGATATGTGTCTGTACTGGTTCCCAAGGATGAAGGCAATCACTATGTGTAATAAGAATACACCAAAAAAAAAAAAAAAAAAAGCCACCCAGTTCCTACTATTTTCTCAACCATCAATTTTATGTGGACACTGAAATTCACACAAACAGTGAAGTCCTTACTCGGCTATCCTAACAAAGGGATTTGCTACCCAGACCTTGAATAATTAATGCAATTCTTTGATTCCTACTGTCTGAGTAGACACACATATGGTCAATATATTCACAGTGTAAATATTGTCAACTTTGCCTCAATATCTTTGAGTGGGGCGTATCTATAGGGGAAAGCAGGCTGAGAATAGCAGAGACAAGAAATAACAATAGATACAAAGGCAGAGTCAGATAAAATCCACTGGAAAATAAAAACAATGGTGCATCTGTAAAGTACTTGAACACTGCTCTAAACTTTCACCATTTCATCCTTCCTTTCCAACAAATGTAAAAGCTAAGCTACAGGGTAAAAAGCAGTCCAGATTTTAGCATCATTCCGGGAACTCAAATGCTAACTGCTTCAGGGTACAAAACTGGGAATGGGGGCGTCTTTCTGAACTGAATGAACTAGGAAAAACCATACTGTTTTTCCACAGTATAATCAGCTTCCAGCTTTAGGCAATCATGTCTCTAAGGAAAAGCTCATCTTAACTTTTCCAAAGTTCCTTTGGGATATATCATATTATTTATATTCTGCCAAAAATTGGCTGAAACCCAGTGTCCACAGCTATCCACAGTTCCTAGAAAATTTTGCCTATGATGTTTCTGGCATCTTTCTCTGCCTTTCTAGAAGACACTTATCCATGTTATATTAATGGTTATTGGCCTCCTTTGCCATTCCTTTGCAAAAAAAAAAAAAATCCTTCTGGAAAACATAGTTATAGCAAATGTAAATATGGCCACATATAATAAATGATTGCTTTTATAATAGCTTAACTATATGTTGTATGTGATGAATCCCAGCAGCGTATTCTCTTCACTGGTTATATTTAATAGCAACAGTGGCTATTTTTCTTATGTTACTAGAAATAATACTCTATTAAGCAATCCCCAGCTTGTATTTTACAGTTAAATACAAAGAAAAAAATCTCAGTAATGAAGTGAATGGCATAATATTCTTGAAAAGAAAGTTGAACAAAAGCATTCAGGGAAATATGAGTTCTCAGTCAGAGGTGTAGAAAGCAGAATTACAGTACATACAATGGACACAGAATGATAAGAGAAATCTGTGGTCTTCCAAGGCAAAATTTCAGAATGGTGTCATCTGCCCTTTACTTGAATCCTATTTAGGTGTCTCCTATATCACTGTTCTACAGCTACTTAAATTTTAATTAGGCCTAAATAAGAAGAAGGAAAATACAAGTAAATGTTTTCCTCCTGTATATTGAAGCAGTGTTTAAATATTAGCCAACTAAAAAGCTAATCTTTAGTAATGTTTCCTTCTACTGCTGCCTACACTTACATTACCATACCCTAACTATACTGCAGTGAAACAAGGGGGACCCATTAGAGTGACCTGTAAATACCTCTGGACTCTTGAGTTGATTTAGCTGAGCTTTGAATTAGGTGCCTGAGCTGTGTTCTTTAATGCTTCTGTTCTCTGCCTGGTCCCAAATGTTCCTGGGACAGCCTGGATGTAAACTACATCCCGCAATGTAATATTTATATTTTAGGTTTAATATCACTAACAGTAACACAGATTGGGATCTAGGGAAATAATAACATTAACATCTACAATAGAGGTATTAATTCTTTACTTAGGGTTCGGTGGTAAAAATCTTCTTGATTGAGCAAATTGCATCATCTCTATATTTTAATGTTTCTTTATTTCCTTCAGTTCAAATATTTACAGAAGACCTTAAAATAATATTTTAACTTTTTCTGAGATAAAATAAGCATCAACTCTCTCTAACTCTCCCTCTTACACATGTGCGCATGCACGTTGTGTGTGTGTGTGTGTGTGTGTGTGTGTGTCTTGTTCCCATTTTGTGAGGAAAAGAGATGATTTGAAACTATTATTTCAACATTTACAGGTAATACATTCAAGACACATAGTAAGGGATTTTAGATGTTTGCTGAACTGAACAATGTCAGCTAATACATAATAATTTCACTGATGGTTCTCCACTTCCCACCATTACAGACAGGTAAGGTGGCAGGAATATCACAGGCAGTCACATGGGGCTGGGCCCTCGAGAGAGAGTCAAGACAAAAGGTGAAAACCCACCGCCACTGTGGCCAGAGATACCACAGTTGGAAGCCAGGCTTCAAGATGACAATAGAAGGACCAGGCCTACATACTCCCCAACGGGTGACATCAGTGATAACACCTGGTCTAACAAAGTTTAAACAGACATCGGTCACCTCACTGGGCAACCAAGAGCTGGGATCCATCACCTACTTGAGAAACTCTTTGTTATTTCCATGCTTACTAGCTACTGATTTGGTTCCCCACTGGATCAGTATTACCTAAGCGGCTATACTTATAATCTTATTGATTGATTATAGCTGTAGCCCACGTTGCACCCACATGGTTTGCTCTATAAATCTTCCCCAGAGAAGCGAGATCCTCGAGCAATCCACTTTCTGGGTGTTACCTCCTGTCCCTCTCAGGCAGGAGCTTTGTACTCCTTAATAAATATTTCCTACTCTTAACCTCTGTTGTTTCTATAGTTCATTCTTTGATTTTACAGAGCATGAACTCAGCGTATCAGACATCTAACAGGTTAGGAGTTGTAACATTTCCCTTATTTGGAGGTTCTATTAGCATCCTTGTATCACCACTATGCTAAGGTTGCCAAAATTAAGCTATGAATTGAAAAGTTTTAAAGAACTCTAGAACAAAATAAGGCACTGAAACTTTCCTGGTGCAGCTAAGTAGCAAACTGAATATACCCCAGGCACACAAGGAATTTTACCATCCTATGAGTCTTCTACCTGCCATGCCCTTCAAAGAAGCAAATTCTTTTCAGGAGAGCAATCACCAGCTATTTTCTGTGTTCTCTTAACACAGCAAAAGGGTCTGTGTTCCTCATAAACTCCTCTAAATGACTGCACTCTGTGTTAGCAGAGAACTTCTACCCTGGGTTGGTGATTTAAATTTGAGAAACAGGCTCCCTATTCAAGAGCACATCTCCCTTTCTTCTAGATTGTTGCTCCCAGGTCTTGTATTACCGTTTCAAATGCCGATGACGAAGATTTTTAAAATACAAAGATTTGACTGAGCAGCATCCTTTATGCTGACCACGGCAAGTAGTCTGGACCCCTGTAGGACACCGCTAGCTAAGCGGAGTTGAGGGTACATGATGTATTACGTAGATTCTGCAGCTACATCTAAGTTCAGAGGGAAAGAAATGTGCTTTTGATGAGGAATTCTGCCACACACACAAGACAAGGCTCCCAAAGTGTGAGCTGAGTCTTTCTTCACCAGGTTGCTTTTGCTCACCTAGCATTTATTCCTTTCTTCTGCCATGGTTTTCCCCCAAGGACCTATCCTTCCCTAACATATCCATTGTAATGCCCAGATTTTTTATGTCCGTTTTTTATACATGTCCTAACATATCCTTCCTTAACATATCCATTGTAACGCCCAGATTTTTTATGTCCATTTTTTATACATGTCCAAAATTGAGATCACTGTGATACAACAGGAAATGTGTCAATGATCCCTGATGTTCACTCCTGGGAACCCTGAAGTGGGTTAATTGGTCCAAGGAAGGGACACTGTGCTAGCTTCAGCCTTACATGAGATAGGGTGAAGATACAGCCTAAAATTTTTGCATTAATTCCTCATATGACCCGTGAGGCTGTCTGATGACTATAGAGTATTTTGCTAAGACTTAAACTAAAATAGCTCTAAGAGGCTGAGGCAGGATGATTACAAGTTGGGGCCCAGCCTATGCACCTTAGCAACTTAAAAGAGATCTTGTCTCAAAATTAAAAATGTTAAAAAGTGTCGGGAATGTCACCCAGCCTGAAGGCCCTGAGCTCACTCCCCAACACAGAAAGAAAAAACTAAGAAAAAGAGAATAAAGATCAAAATATGTTTCAAAATGGCATAGGCTTATTCAACACACAGTATTTCAAAAGTGCTTCAGAATTAAACAACAACCCGAGTATTTAGCAAGATATTTTTCTCAAAGATTAAAGCAGCTCTTTACAGATGACACGTTTCTCACACTGGCTTCCCCGGTTTTCTCTGAGCACATATATTTTATTTGCCTTAGTCTAAAGACACTTAATTCCGTGTTTGTTGTTTTCCTTCTTGTCATTGTTTCTCAGGACCGTTTGGTGTTGCTGTCTAGGACACCTTTGAAAGCATAACTCCAGAGTTCACCCCAGGAGTGCTTCATGCTCCGTAAGACAACCTCAGTCTTCCTTCTCAGAGCTTGCTCTGGAGTAGCTGTTTCAAAAGTAGTGGTCAAGATCCTGTGCCCCTGCCCTGTTGATTTTCCTCAGAACCCTTATCACAAGGTGATTACTTTTACTCCAATCTGTGTCTGTGTCCCTACACGAGGTCAGCAACTTGCCCAATGCCTGGCAGAGCCCATGGCACGCTGGTTACGTGTGAGAGGGCAACTTGTGAATGAATGGATCAGTGGATCACCAAAGAGCTGATGAATAAAGTTGGCAGAGATAGAACAAAGGGAAGGAATTTTTATTCTGCAGACAGATTTGTCTATGAATTGATGGGGAGTTCTTGAGTGGAACGCTTCCCAGTACAGGAGCTTCTGTCCTTGTTTATGACTGACATGCAGCAATACCCACCTCGCGGCCATTCCTGGACACTGCCTGCCTCCACCGGGCCCTCCCATCTCTGCATCAAGCCACAGCTCATGCAGGGCAAGATTTCACACCTCTGTCACCCCGGACCCTGTTTAGAGTCTTACTCAGTGAAGCAAGATATGGTCCACATTCTTCTCAATCTTTTGCCATTTTAGTCTATACAAAAGTTTAGACTTTGCTCTGCTCTGCTAAGAAATGCTCTATACCATTCATAACATCTGGTCCACAGCTTTCAATAATCCATGGGCTGCCCTGACATAAGCAACAGCTAATTCTGCATTATGCAAAGGTTTTGTTATGTTATACCATGAGATAATGTATATGAAAGTACTTTATAAACTATAAAATTCCATACAAATGAAACAAATGATAGTTGTAATTATTACTATCATTATTGTCGCCTTAGCAAAGACAGAAACCTCTTTGACAAGCCTTTTCCCATTATGCTCTTCTGGCACTGGAGCAATATTAAGTTACAGTCTCTCAGAGAAGAAAGTGTTTCCTGGCATTAAAATAGACAATCTAAGAACATGCATTAACTCTTCCAAGCACTGTTACAGAACAGAGGAAAACAAACAAACAAACAAAACTAGTTCCATAACATTCATCCAAAATGTGAGGGACAACATTTCTCTGTAGTTTACATTTTTGAGAATTTAGCACAACCTCTGACTCATCACCTTATTCCCCCTTAAGACAAACTACCTTCTTAACAAGACCTCACTACACCAATCAACTCAGCAAGGCTCAGCTCACATTAGGCCCCACATAAGAGACTTGGAAGCCGCCTCAACAACTCTCATTTGAAGCAGATCCAAAAGGTCACCGCATATCTCTGGTTTGGCTCTGGGGATTGGATAAATTGAATAATGACCTTAGCATCCTTGACTATATTCAACTAACATGAAAAGCCAAACTAAGCAAATGAAAATTGCAAACATGTTTCTTTAACACACAAATATAAGGGGCAGTGGATTGCATGTTAGTAAAAGCACTAGTTGCAGAGAAAGAAGCCAAGGAAAGGGGTATTGGAAGTAAATGCTTCTATTTCATACCACAGTGGTACATATGCAACCATGTTTATAGCAGCACAATCTGTAATAGCTAAATTCTAGAAACAACCCAAATGCCCATCAGCTGAGGAATGAATAAAAAAGATGTGGTATTTTTATACAGTGGAGTACTACTCAGCTGTAACTCAAGATAAACTCAAGGATTTTATAGGTAAATGGATGCAACTAGAGACCATACTCGTAAGTGAAATAAATCAGACCCACTGTGTAAACATCATATTGTCTCCATAGTGTAAGAAACTGAAAGAGTAAATAAGATGAAAAAGGTACGACATTGTGAAAGGGAAAGAAACTGCTCAAAAGGAAAGAACAACTGGGATGGAGCAAAGAAGAAAAGAAGGAAGGGGGCAAAAGATATGTATACATACACAAGATAGCTAAGATAATTGTACTACTAATTTCTATTAGCTCATTGAAAGGAACATTGGTGCTTATATTGTTTTATCAATTCTGCATTCCTGTACCTGGTCATCTTAGCAGCCACTTTGAAGATAACAATATGCAATATAATAACCATTGTTAATTTCCTACCATCTTGTTTTGAAATTCTGTATCATTTTTATTGTTTTTTTGTTTCTTTTTTTGTCTCTTTAAAATAAAACAAAGAACATGCAGCTTTCTCACACCACTTTGAACAATATGACCATTTCCTATTCATCAGTATTTAAATACATGAGTGTGTGTGAGCATGTGTGTGTGTATGTAAGTATCCATGATAGCTCCAACTTATCAAATGGTACCACAAGAGACTATACAAAGTTGCATAGTTCTCAGCTGTATAACATACTCTTAAGAGGGCTAGTACCTGAAGAAAGAATCTAGCTTATTCATTTCTGGGAGAGCCAAGTCCCATCTAAGGCCTTATTTTTGGAACACCAGATTTCTGCAGCTTCTATCTGGTCAGGAGGAATCAGAGGAAAAAATAAGAACCTCATTATTATTTACAAGGATTTGACACTAACCTGAGGCTTCTGTGATGGTTGGGCTGGAAATTGCTATTTGTAAAGAAGCCTTTGCTTAGCAATCAGCAGGCTCTTAAAGATATATGTAATTTAGTTTCGGTAGTTTCCATAAAGTAGAGGTTTGTTTCTGCCAGTGACCTTTTGTGAACTTCTAGGAGTGCATAGTCTTTGGTGAAAAGGTAAAAAATAAATACTCTATTTTCTTACTAAGGTGGTAATTACACTTAAGTCTATGTAGTTCTGATGTTCATGGGAGATCTTTATAATTTACCCCTTGGTAGGCTTTCACGGGGAAGCTCTTTTTTTCCCCTTAAGAGAAAGTTAAATACTGAGATAAGAAATAGAAACAAAAAAAACAACATCCTTGCAAATTGGAGAAGTGTTGCATTACATTGGTTTGTAACCCATTGATAGACTTATAGGCTTTGAACTTCAGTAAGAGCATTTGAAAGAGAGATTAAAACCCCCTTAACCAGCAAGCATTCACTTTCCCAAAATCCCTATTTCTGAGGCTTGAAAGCACAGAATGCTGAAAGCCCTGTCAGCTGAAGCAAAGCAAAAGCTACCTCTCCTCAAATGAGTTCAGCGGTGGTCAGAGCTTTCAGCAAAGGACTTCTTTTTTGCAGCTGTCTACAAATAGCCAAAGAAACTTGTCCTTCATTCATCGTGGGTTCCTCTGCCACCCTGGTAATTACACATGTTGCCAACCCAATTAAAATTGCAGGGGGAAAGATGATTATTCATTGTAGCAATTTCACTTTAGCGTCGGTGGTAAATTCTGTGAGAAAACTTCATCCGGCAACTTTCCCATCCTCCTTGAAGGGCCGCCTTGGTGGTCAGCCAGAAACATGCAAACCTATCAGTATAATTCATGTTGCTTGGGGTTCAAAAAACCCAGGCGTTTCCCAAGCCAGGGCAAATTAGCTTTTGGCATCAGAACTCTCGATTATTTATCCACTCAGGCACATCTATACAATGAAAAACAACTGCTATGAAAGCCAATAAAGTGTTGCATGCAGTTCCCAGGGGCCCACCCACCCGATGGAGCATTTAATCAGCCAGTCCCAAGGCCATGGGCATTGTCCCATCTCGTGTGGGAGGGCATGGGGAAGGAGAATCAGATCAGCACTGCTCAGGAGAAGCCTTCCGGCCCAGGCTTGATTCTCTTTAGGCAAAGTCCCAAAGCTATGAAGCAATCAAGGGGCCATCTATAGCTCTAGGTCAGCTCTTCTTTCTCATAAAACTCAGCTCAGGACTGTGATTGTTCCCTGGGATTCTTCCCGAGCTTTTCCTGTTAGCATCTCCACCTCAGTGCTTGTTCTGAAAGCAGACTGCTCAGGCAGAGTGATGGAGCATTGCACTTGGTACAGGCGGTGTCTTACCTCATGCCTAGATGCTCACTTGGCCCTGGGGAAGTGCATCAAGTTTAGTTTACAAGTGGCTCCTCACCTGAACAGACACCCTTGGCGATAGGAGTGTCCTGCTTACTGACACTTTCCTTCTTTCTGCCGAGGTCCTTCCTTCCATCCTAAATCCTTTCTGTCACCTCTGTTTTCGTGATGATCCTGATCCTGAAGTCACATAACTCAAAACTTGCTACTTAAAAGAAGAACCTGTGAAGGTCCAAGCTCTCCCAGATGCAGAGCAGCTGTGCGGCAATCACTCATTCACTTCTTCTTGTTTATTAGTACGTTTCCAATACCTAATAGTCACTGTTCATTGTTGGGAATTGGTGCATATGCAGGTCTCATCTCCAGCCTCGTTACATCCCTTTTCCTCCCACGCTCTAACACCCTCCCCACCCCCACATTCTCTTCTCACCTCCGAAAAATCTACCTCGCTGTTCCCTGTCACCTCTCTTTAAAAATTTTGCTCTTTAAATTATTTATCCTTTGGGTTTCTTTTATCACAGAAACCATATGGTATTTAACCTTCCATGTCTGATTTATTTCACATGGAATTATGGACTCAAGGTGCAGCCATTTTCCTATAAATGACTCAAGTTTATCCTTCTTTATGGCAGAGTAGTACTCCATTGTGTATAAATACCACAGTTCCTTTTTTCATTCATCCATGCATGGACATATAGACCACTTCCATAACTTAGCTATTCAGGGTTGTACTGCTATAAATGGGTCACTGTAATAGGATGCCTGTAACTCTTTCAGGAAGAGATATGGCTGGGTCTAGTGGAATTTCCATTTTCAGGTTTTTTTTTTAGTTTTGTATGAAAATAACAGGAAAAAAGATCTCCCAAAACTTGAGATATTTATCAATTGAAAAACAGCTGTGCAAATTACCTACCCTCCTTACTGTCAGGAAATACATAGAACCTTGCTTCAGGTTTTTTAATATTGTGGGTTTAAGTTTCTTAATAAAATTGGCAGCCTATATAATGAGTGCTAATATGAATTCCTAGTTCCTTCTCAGTGTAGAAATATTGCTTACTTTTGTCAGGTCTAGGTGCAGTCACAGACCCTGGAAGACTATCTCAACTCTATTGTATATTAGCTCTATGACTTGGCCACATTATTTAACTTTAATGCCTGAGTTTGCAAATATATAAAATAGAAGTCATAACAACAGTTTGTAAGCTATCATGAAGATTAAATGAGATAAAGTGAAGTGAATTCACTTCATGCCTGGCACTTGGTGTGTACTTGTCACATATTAGCCATTTTTTCCCTGGATTTGGAAACATGCTCATATATTCTGCACACATTTTGCCCCATAGCAGCTGGGAATAGTTGGAATGCTTCACTTCTTCATTCAGGGTACTTGGTGCTGAGACTTTCTTGCATACTTGCTCAAAATAAAGGCTCCGGTGGATGACAATGTATTTCACTGGAGCTTAGACATCTACACTCCAAGGTATGATGCATAGCATGTCAGTGTCATCACCTAAAGAAGAACCAAATCCTCTCTCTGACCTTCTCCTGCCCTCCAAAGGGAGGAGGTTTCTTTGAAGTTGCTTTGAGTCTCCTTCTCAGGAATCTCACCACCCCAAGAACAACTGTATCCCTGGAGAAGACACTGAAGATGGACTCCAGGTCCATGCAGACTTTGCAACAGGCTGCTGGCCATCTTCTGAAGGGAACTTTGGACAACCCTGTGGTACCCAGCAGTCTTCATCCTCATAGCAAGACTGTCATTGTCCAGCCATCCCCTCTTCTCATGCTCACACAGTTGGACAGCACCTCTTCCATATTCCTCTCTCCAGCTCAAATGTGTCCACATGTCAGTCACTTGGCTCTCCCCGGTGTCTCCTGTTTTGTGGAACTCCTGTGTACATGTGTGTAATTAGGATGGTTTTCATCCTGTTCATCTGTGTCTTATTAGTGTAATTCATAGACTGAATATCTAAAAGTGAAAGGGTAGAAAGTTTTCCCTTTGTTACAATTTCTACTCTTTTCACTTGAGTTGAGAGGCTCCTAAAGACTTGTGGAGCTTCTTCATGCAACCATCGGGTTTAATGTGGTGTCTCCTGCAGAGGAAGAGTGCCATGGCCATTTCTGTTTTCTGGTTTCTTCCCTTCCAGTTACCCAACACTCATCCTGGTGGCATTCTCCTCTCTCTCTCTCCTCTTCCACACCATGTGTATTTTGATCTGATAGGGATGATAGAACCTGTAGAATATAAGGCAATGAGATATTGCCTTATTGGTTACATATCAGTAACCAAATATGGAATCTTTGACAGGGCTCTTGCTGATCAGATGGAGAAAAAGCTGAGACTATTAGACAGATTCGTGCTCCAGGTTACTTGTGGGCTGTCTGTGGGTTACATATGAGATGGCAAGCTAATACAAAGAACAAAAACAAAACAACAAAACCGAACACATAAACAAAACAATATAAAAATGGTACAGAATTTCAAAACAAGGTGATAGGAAATTAACAATGATTATTATATTGCATATTGTTATCTTCAAAGTGATTACTCAGATAACCAGATACAGACGTGCAAGATTGATCAAGCAATTATACATTAACTGTTCCTTTCAATAAGCAAACAGAAATTAATAGTACAGTTATCTTAGCTATTGTGTGTGTATGTATATATATTTTTCCCTTCTTTCTTTTTTCTCTTTTCCCTCATCCCAGTTGTTCTCTCCTTTTGAGCAATTTCTTTCCATTTCACAATACCTATTGCACCTTTCAGATTTTATCTACTCTTTCAGTTTCTTTCACTAGGGAGTGAAATTGTCTCTAGGGAGACTATTATGTTTACATATGTGAGTCTGATTTATTTCACTCATAAGTATGGTCTCCCGTTGTATCCATTTACCTATAAAAATCTTGAGTTTATCAGTCTTTATTGCTGAGTAACAATCCATTGTTTTTTGTTACAGCATGTGAGCAATGACATCAGTGATGGGTGAACAAAGCTGTCATCTCCTTCTTCTAACTCCACATCCTGAAGGTGTGTTCAATGGGAAACACCCTGCTGCATGGATGAAGAGACTGAGGAAAATCTTGAATTCACTGAACCAGAGCCAGACTGTCCCCCACATTCCCATGTGCTCCAAGAACCAAATGCTTTTGTTCTTACCTGTTCACTGCACCTTGGAACACAAATTCAGCAATGAGCTGGTTTCACACTCTCCAACAGGTGCTATTTCCATTGCTAAGAAATGCAGCCACAAAAGAAAATCCTTGCAGAGGAATTTCACTCTGAGGAAAGAAGCAACCACCCATGCTGATAGGGAATTTTTTCACTAATCCTGTGGGAAGTCCCTTTTTCTGTTTTGCCCCCTGCCTCCTGTATGATCAACTCCCAGTGTAGTTTTCAGAGTCAACTGCTGGTTGTTATCACTGACAGCAATGCACCATTTCAGGCAGAGAGGTCAAGTCCTCATGAGGGAAGCTCATCCATCCTACCCATCCACTCACAAAGGTGCCTCTTCCTTTAATATGTGACTTTCTCTGGCACTTTATGTTTGTCTGTTTTGGTCTGTGATGTTCACTAAGGCATGATTTTCTTTCTTTTTTACTTTTTATTTGTGTTTCATTTTTTCTTATTAGACACAAGCTTTCTTGGTGACCACTGAGATGCATAACTGATTTTGCTTTGTTATTCTGAAAGACCTGCACATTGGTGAACCCAATTGTTTTTGAACCAGGTGAGAATTAAACTTTGAACTTACTCTTAATTTAAATTTTTACATTTATTAGGACATTGTTACGTGTACATGACACATAACTAATTATTTTTACTCCCCCTTCTCCTTCCCGCCCTCCACTCTTGGTGCTCTTCTTGTTTGTGAAAGATTTATCTTTATAATCTGTCTCTTATTTTGCTCTTGAATTTATTTGTACTTTGGGTTTTGCATATAAGAGAAACCATGCAATGTTTAAAATTGTGTCTGGGTAATTTCCCTTGATATTATGGTCTTAAAGTGCTTCTACTTTCCTTCTAATGACTCAAGTTTATCTTTCTCCATAGCAGAGGATTACTCTCTTAGGTACTTTTCTGTAATTGCTGAGACGAAATACCTGACATTCAAAGTTAAAGATGGAAAGGTATATTTTGCTCACAGTTTGTGGAGGTTTTAGTCCCAGCTCAGCTGGCTCCAAGGCAGGGTGATGTGGCAAAGGGGCAATAGTTCATGGCGGTGAAAGACAGCAAAAGCAACCACAGTAAAAGGGAGACACACGCTTCTTTTCCTCACTTATACTGCATGCAGGATACCTTCCCTGGGGCGGGTGTAGCTCTCACACCTCTCATCCCAGCATTAGACAATGAATCAATCACAAACTCTAGATTCAGTCACTTTGAAAAAGCCTGTGCATGATTGCCTGAGGTTTTGGGGGGACATCCAGAAACAAACCGTAACATTCCACCCCTGACCCCCAAAGATTTGTGCACATCCCTTTACTCAAAAGGCATTTAGTCCATCTCCAAGACTTACCAGAATCCTAAAATTTTCAGCATTGCTGAAAAGTCAAAGTGGCAAGTCTCCTCTAGATGTAAAGCAAACTCTTTGCTGTGAGCCTCTGTACATGAAATGAAAAGAAAGTTAAACACTTTCAGCATTCAATGGCACAAGATAAACTTTTCCATTCCAAATGTTACATACAGGGAGACACAAAAGACTGAGACCAAAGCAAGTCCAAAACCAGCAGGGCAAACATTAAGTCCTGTACTTCCATACACAGTGTCTGAGGCAATCTGTGGCAAGTTGGTGAGCTCCTAAGGGGTTGGGTGGCTCCACCTCTATGGCACTTCTGGTGGTAACACCTCCCGCGGCTTCTCTCTTGGGCTGGCTCTGCTGCCTTCTGGCAGTTTTCCTCAGACCATCCATGTTCCTGGACTCTCCAAATTTTGGGGGTTTCCACTGCACCTTTGGTTTCACACTCACAGCTTCACACACTGCCCTCTCAGGAGCACACTGCCTGGTCTCCCAGGCTTTCTTTTGAAATCTATGTGGAAGCCTTCCTGACCCCACAACTCTTGTATTCTGCCTACATCTAAAACCAGCACCATGTAGATAATGCTCAGGTCTTCTGCCAGCTGGAACAGTAGCCAGTCTTCCCTCTCTTGGATGTAGGGGTCCAGTGCCTGGATCATTGATCACTTTTTAATCCAATTTGGAAGAACAAATTCTCCATGCTGCCACCATTCTGGAACATAATGTGGCCACTGCCATCATGGAACCTGGTGCTCTCAAAGAAAAGTCTTTCATTTTTGCAATCTTGAAGCTGCAAAGGGTGGAGTCTTACTGCTTCTTGTGATGCCCTCAGGCCATCTTTTGTATTCTCCTGTTTCTTCTAAGCAATCAAGTTCTCCCCAGTTCTATCTTTGCAGTCCACAGCTTTACTGGAGCTTCCTTTTGGCCAGACTCACTATTTGAATTGTTCTGCTGGGCTCTTTGCTCTTGATTCTCAACATAAACCTAGCTAAAAGCCCCCCAAGTAGACACGCCACCACCTTACCATTTGACTGCCTTGAAATTTTCTCTCCCAGATCAATTAATGGGTTGCCCTTAATCTCAGTCTCAGGCAAAGTCTCTGGACACAAACAAAATGCAGTTGAACTTTCTGCCAAGCTGTAATACACAAAATTTGGAGTCTAACAGCCAATGCAGTCCTTCTTCCCAGCAGAAACTTCCCAAACCTGGTCTTTACTGGCAGGATTTCTATCAGCCTTCTGGTCTTCTGCGCTTTGACTAGAATCTCCCTCTCCCATGCAGAGCAGCTTAAGGCATTCCAGCTGTACTATTTCATCTGCCATCTCAGAACTTTTCTCACAAGTCATTTCTAAAAGCTCTTTTGAAATTAGTAAAAGACATTTGAATCATATGACTAACAAGACAAACTATTATCAGGCAGTGAACTTGCATCTATTTTTAAGCAGTAAAATAGTGACTTTTAAACAACAAGAATTTGCTCTACAATGAAAATCATTTCATGCTCTTGTTCAGTGTGAATCAGGGTGGGGGGAATCTCAAATCAGGAAATCTCTTCCCATTTGTATTAGTCTGAACACCTGAGACAGGCAGTCATGTATGTTTCAGGCCATTTTCAGTGGCAGCTGCCACAGAAGTCAGGAAGAGTCTTAATGACTGGGACTGATGCAGAGGTAATTGCAGGAAGCAAAGAATCCTCAACTCTTGGAGCCTCCAATCAGCCAGGTGAGGACTTTCCTAAAGGTGGGGACAAGGTCTTTTCTTCTCATCCTATAAACTGCCTCTTTCCCACCAGAATCCAAATGAGCATCTAAAAGAATAGCTTGCAATGCTGAATTAAATTACTGGTTTCAGTTCAAGTACAAAGCCTATCAAATCTCCTAGAAACAATCAGAACCCATCACAGCAGGCCCTTCGCCTACGTGTATTTCCTTTCCTCATCCAGAAGAGCCATGTGTCTTTGTTTCCTCACAGCTTCCCATAGGAATAAAAATGCTTACACACATCCTGCTTGTATCCCAAGTTATATGGCTTTGAATCTGCATCCCAGGCTGCTTCCATACTGCCTGGGTGAAGCAGAGAATTAGAGCTAATGTGGTGAACTTCAGTTTCACACTCAGTCATCCTCTCAGCATATTTAAAGAATGCCTATATTTTGTGAAAATGTATTTAAGTGTTCTGAAACCAAGCCCCTTAGTAAATAAGCAGATGGAATAAATGTGCCACCAAGGAGCCCCTCTGCTTCAAACTTTTGCCTCAACTCTACTGAAGTGACTTATTCAGAGATCACCAGGATTCTCCTCCTCATCAAATCCAGTGGATGCCTTGCATTCATTGGTTTTGTTGACATCTCTAGACCATGTGCAGCTGAACACATGTGGGGCACTGCCTCAACTGTTTCTGTCTTTTACTTTGGTAAGATACTGTAGAGGAAACAAGATCACGAAACTGGATGAGTTTAATCCCAACCTCACCACCTGCTAGCTGGCAAGTTGCTTTGTTGAGGAACAGGTATGAAACTGAATGGAAAATGCTCTGCAGCAAGAAGGCAACCAACTTTATTACAATGGGGAGTTGATGGGGGGGTGGCTCCCAAAGCATCAGCCCAGAGCCAGCTTTGGGTTTAGTTTATACAGGTTTGCAAGAAGGAGATACAAAGGCTTAAAAGTGTGGTGAATTTTTTATTCTTTGTGGCTGAGCAGAAAGTCCTTGAGACAAGTTAGCAAACAGAATACATTTGGAAGCTAGAAAGTAAGGGCCGTGCAGCTAGGTGTGGTCAAACTGAGCTGAGTCAGATTATCTCCAGTGCAGTCAGTCAAGACCAAGTGAGTTGAACAGACAAGCTACATGGTGGGCTGCATGATCTTATTTTGTCCTAATATGGTGTCAGACTACTGGTTGATTTGTAAAGTTTTAAAAAATTTCCATCACAGCTTGACCTCTCTGTCCCCCAAGGTCCTCATCTTTAAAATGGTGGTACTAAAACTTACTCTGTAAGGTTGCTGTGTTAGTTAACTCATACAAGTGGCTTAAAGAGAGTTCTTTCACATCAGTAGCATTTGACATTATCTTAATTATTTGTAACACCATTTTTTGTAATTTTCTTCCTATTCTGGTTATTGTCTCATGGTCTGCAGTGTCTGTGCTGGTACTAATTTCTTCTGCCAACTCCATCCCATCAGTGCCCTTGTCTCTCTTTGCTCTATATACTAGTCTCAAACAACCTAGTTTACTCTATATTGCTACATGAAATTATAGGTGAAAGCCTCATGTGACCGTTAATCCTGACATTTCGCCTTCTTCAGATGAAGAAGCTCCTGGTAAAGTAGTAAAGCCTGCTCCCAGTGAGAAGAGTGCGTCCCAGCCTTGGTCCCTCACCCCTTCTGCTGCCTGAGTCTTCCCTGTTTTTTCCAGTTATCAGGAACTGAGCAGCCTGCTCTGCTGTGCCCTTCCACTGTGATATCTCTGCTTTGGAGCCAGCCTACCATGGACTGAAACCTGAGCAAATTAAACTTCTGCTTTAACTGTGGATGTCAGGTATTGTCGCAGCAATAAGAAAGCTGATTATCACACCTCTCAATTCCCAGTCTCCAGCCATGTCTCTCCTGAGGGCCAGGGTATCTCTCCATCTATTTACTGTAAAATGGTACTAGCACTACCTCAGGTGTAATACGTCAAAAAAGGACGCATACATTGGCCCCTTCCTCAAAACTGTAACCATCAGAGGTGAGGTTCACTCCACTCCAAGCAACACGGAAGGGTCTACAGTAGGAGTTTTCTGGGAGGGTGACTCTTCTAGCTCACTGTGTGTGCATGGAAACTTCATTCTGAGGAGAAGGTTTGGCTTAGGTGTTTGCACTCCTCACTTAGAATCTTGGATTCTACTCCATAAAGATCAGAGAATCAGTAAAATTTCTGATGAAATCAGTCCCCAAAAACATTATCCTGTGTTTCTAGCCTTCATGTCAGTTAGCTGCCTGACTTGCGTGACAGTGCAGATTATCTCAGACTCTTTGTATTCTATGTGTTTCTTTCAAGAAAAATCAAAGTGTCTGCAGCTCTCCGCTATTCTATGAGTGGACTAAACAGGTCCAATATGTGAAACTGGATCCCTTCCACATGAGAACCTGAAGACCAGCTGATCCTGCTTTCTGCCTTGTCTGACATCTGGACTGCCATGAGATAATCCACGTCCAGTTGCCGATTCAGGCCAGTCCACAGCCTTTGTTCCATACCAGGTGTGCTGTGCTATTTCAATTTGTCCCTGACTGGGGGATTTTTCACCAATCTGCCTAGCTATGCTAGTGATCTCAACAGATAATAGGTTTTAATATCTTCTCCCAGCAGTATATCCATGCAACAAAGTTCCTGAAATTAGGGTCCAAGCTGTACACTCACTGGTGATAATTTAAGTATCCCTGGAGAGAAGGACACAAGGCACCCTTGCTGTGTCATCTAGTAACACAAGTCATAGAAGGTGCATGCAATAGAGGCTGTCATCCTAGCAGAGTATGTGATACCACAAAAGAAGACCACAGTCACTTCCGGGTAAGAGTGATGATCAGGTCACTCATACACAAGAAGATTACTTTCCGACTATTACAGGTCCAGCCCACCATGTGAAAATGAGCAGGAGGAACATTCATATTCACAGTGCTTAAATCAAGAACTTTTACACTAGCACCTACTGTATGCCAGACATTATTTTACATGGCAGAAGTATACTAATGGATAAGCAGACCAAAATCCCCATGCTGAGAGTACGTCTATCCTGTCGATATAAAGACATGGGAGAAAGTTGAAGTACAGACTTTTGCCTCATTGTTTTATTGAGACCAACTTCTTTGATTGTACATCTTTGCACTGACATCAAAAAATGAAAAAAAGACACAAACACATATATATACACATAAATAATATGTATATATTCATGCATAATCATGTATATAATTAAAAACACCATTCCCCTCCCCCTGCATGTATTCCTACGAGGGAGAAGTTTCATTCCCTCAGATGGTTTCACAGTTGAAAAGCAAAGCAGATGGTGCTTCTAGAGGAGGCAGCTTGCTTGCCGAAATGTCAGGGATATACAGAAATAAAACCAAAAATGAAAGGCAAAAAAAATTCTCATTTGAATAATGAACTATCTGATGTTTTCACAAAGCCACACGGCTCAGATAATGAAAAGAAACACTCTCGCATGCTTTGTTCTGCATTTACAAGAAACTGAAACCACATGTCTGTCATGTAACGAGCTACTCTGGATAATTTCTTGAGGACTAATCGTCATTGTTTGATGGGACCACTTGTAAAACCCAGAAGGTACCCAGGAAAGTTGGCATTTAGAGTAAACTATCTAAGGGATAATTTGTGGCGACAAATGATACATGGAGCATTGCATTTATACTTTAAAACAATTGCTCACACACAAAAGGAAACTAACGGCTAATGAGTCCACCCCACCACCCTGGCTTCCTGTTTCTGTTCATTTCTATGCTCCCTACAGTTGAAGGAAGCCCCAGGGAAACATGATAGCAGATAGCTCAAAACAAATGATGCCTGTAGAGCTTTAGTAATTATTACGTGGAACACAAATTTGATTGCTTTGCTCTGTGACTATATGTGCTTATTTCGGCCTCATAATAGCTGCCAGATTCAGCTGTGTGATTTGTATCCTGCAACAAAATTCAGGGACCACAAGTTTGCCTTTCTGCTCTCCTGGCACACCAACACCACGCACAACAATGCCCACGATTGTCTCGCTGGAGCTTTGTGTAGAACCAAAGTGACAAAAGGAAACAACTTCAGGCAAGTTCAACAGAATGTAACTGCAGGTAAGAAGTTGGCTTTGCTCCCTCCAAAGTCTTTGAGGCCTGGCATAAATTTTGATTCAACACCAAATGAGCTGGTCTGAGGGATCTGTTGTTCGCATAAATCTGTGGCACACAGATTTCTCAGGAGCTGAGATACCCACTTGCAAAACCTGACCAACATGTATTCTTTCCGACTATCTTCTGAAGCAGGAAAACTCCCCGGAGAAAGATGAGGTGGAAGATATTGGAGATGTGGGCTGTGGCGCTGTTAGCGTGCACGAGAAACAAGTGGTTAAGGCCCATGGGACCCCCTGCCCTGAGCCAGGCATTGTGCAAGCCCTGTGACTCCACAACACTTCAGGCTGCCTCTCCCAAAGCTGCTTCTGAGAACAAAGTAATTTGCCTGCTACTGGGAAACATCTCACCCCAGGCCTGAACAGACCTAGGGGACATTTTCTTCGCAGAGGAAAAAGCAAGATGCCCTAAAAGAGATGTGAGTCACAGAGGGAAGAGGTTTGAGAAATTAATTGAATTTTTTTCCCTGAAGAGTTATTTAATTGACTAGTGAGAGGCCAGTTGTTAGGATTTGAAAACAATTCAGAAGCTATAGAAATCCTTTGATTGTAACCTCCCTGGCCCAGAACTTGGTCTCATGAGAAAGAAACCTCTCTTCAATTAAAGCCCTAGCAAATCACGGCTCCGCTGGATTTCCCCAAAAGGACAGATGACTCAAACAGTCAACAGGAGGCAGCCGGTACCAGTGTTCCTCAGCCAGACAGATTCCTTCTTTAAAAATTGGACTTCCCTGCCGTACAGTGGAAAAGCTCCCCACACCCGAGGGGGGACACAGTCTCAGAGTCGTCTTCCAACAGGACAAGCACAAGCCAAATCTAATCATGAGATAACGAAAAGGGGAAAATTAGAGACATTTTATTTTAAAAGTAGGAGCACTGTATTTAAACAGGGTACCAAAGCCGGAGGTTTGAAAAAGGCCAGTGTAATAAAAGTGAGTAAAAGGCTGGCAAGCTCTTCCAGGTCAAAGGATATTAAAGAGATATAAAACTAAATGCCATATGTCCTCTTCAACCGGATTCCATATGGAAGTAGAAAGGTTCTAAAGAATGTTGGTGTGCCAGTGGGAAGCGAAATGCTAACTATAGATTAAAGTGTTCGTGTTACATTTCCTAAGGTTGGTAACTACACCACGGTTAGGTAAGACAGTGTCTTCGTCTTAGAGGTACATACTGAGGTATTTACAAAGAGGCATGATGTGTACGGCATATTTTTGTGTACTCTGAATGCTGCCCACATGTACACACATACACACATGCACAGACACATGCACAAACATACACTTTTGAGAATATATCTGTGGAGGTAGAGATAAAAAGATGTATGAGGGATACTATGGTAAAGTAGGGCAAAAATAAACAATAAGAGTCTCTGGGTAAAGAATATAGGGGAAGTCTTTATATTAATTGTGCAACTTTCCCGTAAATTTGAAATTACTTCCATGTGAAAAGTGTGTGTGTGTGTGTGTGTGTGTGTTTTCTGGTAATAGGGATTGAACCCCAGGAATTTGCACTGAGCTACATTCTCAGCTTTTTTTATTTTTACTTTTTTCATTTTGGCACAAGGTCTCACTAAGTTGTCCAGGATAAGCTCCAATTTGTGATCCTCCTGCTTCAGCCTCTCAGGGTGCTAAGATTACAAAGATCTACTACCATGCCCAGCTAAAAAGTTTTTTTAATCACTTAAGATGAATCCCAGGGATGTCCTTCAAGAAAAGGCAAATTGATTCCTCTGTATGTGTGTTCTAGCTTACTTCAGCATCTTTTTCTATTAAGGATGATTAAATGATAAAGGAAAATGGATATAATATCCAGGAACTAAACCCTGCATATAAGGTGGAATGAGTCTATTGTTTCATTATGATCTTGGGGTAAGAAAGTATTTGAGAAGATGTTTTGTAAACCTTTAACAATGAAGTCAGCAGTACTATAATAGAGTATTTAGTAGAAAAACTTAGTTTTTAAACTTATAGGGTTGAGGTTCCTTCAAACTTGGGTCCTTGTGCAACATTCTCTGCCTCTGTGATCCCGGTTTCCTTACAGGACAAAGGAGACAGTAATATTACCTGAACTTCTAAGGTTTACATGAAGTAAACAATGTCTTGGGAAGATTTTTTACTCTAAGGAACTGGGAACATAATTCAAATTAGTTTAAGTGGTAAAAGGTTTATTCTCTCATTTATAAGAGCATCTCTAAACAGGACACGGCGTCAACATCAATATGCAAGTGTGTTTTTCCCACTCCTCACTTCTCTTGACAGGGTCTCCATTGCTCAAAGGCAGGCAGAAAGCAGAGGGCAAGAAAGAGCATCAACTCAGTCCACACAGGTCAGATTTCCAGAGCAGAGATCAGGAGAGGTCAGAGATGGATGGGGGGAACCAAGGGGAGATGTCTGCTGTGAAGTGACTTTGGCTTGGTTGATTGATTCGGAACAGTGACACCAAGGCTCTGTCTAGATCCTTCCATTAATATGTTACCCACAGATTTGGCTCCAGCCCAAATTCTTTTCCAAAAAAGGAAAACAAATCTTTTCCTTCAATTTGAATGTCTAGTGTAGGTCTTGTGCCCAACCATAATCCAAGGACGCCTTAGATAGCTGCAGTGCTCTGATTGGCATGAGCTGAGTCATCAGAGTCCATCAGGCAGGGGCACTGGTTTACCGCAAGGCAATTAGACTATTTAGGAGCCATTCCTCTGTTGCTGTACAAAGGAAAGGATTGTCATGGGGGCTGTAATGCCAACCACAGTGTCCACTATAAATGTAAATTACCCACCACAGTTCCTGGTGCAGAAGAAGTGCTTAATAATGCCTTCCGTCCCTATTTAACAAGGTTCTGCAAACACTCTTCTTGCTCTTATGAATATTAAAGCAAGATGCCTGTTCTCTCTTCAGAGAGTTGGCAACCCAGGTAAAGGAGAACATCAACATGATAAATATAACCTAAGAATACAGGGTAATGTGCTGTATTATTCTTTGCAGTTGTTACAACAAGATGCTCAGGCTGTGTACTCTATAAAGAAATATTTATTGAGCTCACACATTTGGAAGTTGAAATACCAATATTGTATGGCCCCATTAATTTGTGCTTGGTGAGGGCCTCCTGGCAGATGATGAGAGTGCCTGTGAGTGCAATCGAATGGTGAAACAGGAAGTGCAACCACTGGTAAGACAGGAAGTGCAATCACAAGATGAGACCGGAAGTGCAATCACATGGTGATACCAAAAGTAAAATCACATAGTGAGAAGAAATCAGAGAGACCAGAAGGGACAAGTCTTGCTCCTTCATAATAACTCACTCTCATCGGTATTGACCCACTCCCTGAGAGCAGCATTAGTTGCCTCTGAGGGCAGTATCCCCAGTGACTCAATGACCTTCCACTAAGTCCCATCTCTTAAAGGTCCAACATTTATTAACATCACCACACTTAGAAACAAGCTTCCAACACACAACGCTCAGGGAACAAACTCCATCCAAAGCATCACAAGTGTTAAATGCCCAGTTTGGGGCACAGATTTAGAGCATTTAGAACAGTGGTTTCCAAGACATGGTCTACTATGGACTGGTGGAGAAAGAAATTGCAAGCGTTGGGGAATCCATATGTTCGCCCAGCATAGGTTGCATGCTGCAGGGTCTTAAATAGCATGTGGTATCCCCCTGCTTATCCACAATTTCACTTTCCATGGCTTTGGTCACAACAGCCACAATGCTTTAAAACTGTTGAATGGAAAATTCCAGAAATATGTTTACAATTGCATGCCAGTCTAAGTGCTTGATGAAATTCTCATGCCGTCCTGCTCTATCCTGCCCAGAACATGAATTATGCCTTTGTCCAGCGTAGCTATGCTGCATATCCTTACTACCTGACCTTTAGTCAATTTATATACATCTACTTCACCAAATCCACTGTGTATTTGGAGTACTGTGTTCACACCACCTCTATTTTACCTCAATATTGATGCAAAGTTCATGAACAGTAAAGGCAATTAGGATATGCCAAACAGAAGCTGCAAGGTGTTAGGTGAGAAGGATGAGCACAGTATAAGACACTGAGAGACAGACTGAGAGAGGGAAACCATATTCATTCACTTTTATTATACTACGTTAATCATTCTATTTAATTTTTAGTTAGTATTGCTAATTCCTTACTGTGTCTAATTCATAAATTAAACCTTACCATAGATATGTTTGTGTAGCAGAAAACACAGTGTACAGAAAATTCAGTTCTATTGATCCTTTCAGATAATCATTGGGGGTCTTAGAACATAGCCCCTAAGGATAATGGGGGCTGTACTATACAGAAAAATAAATATCCATCCCAAGCACAAGCTCACACCTTGGGCATGGAGTGGCCCTCCATGGTCTCCTCTGTAAATAGTCACCAGGGCTTAGTGTCCCTACACCTGACAGTCAGGCTGTGGTTTCCATCAACCCACTAGCAAAACATAGCTGCCATTGTCCCCTCCAACATCACACTCCTGGCTACCCATGACCACTGCTAGCACCTCCTGCGCTACACTCCCAGCACCATCTCTTGCAGAAAGGGAATGAACTCTGGGAATACCAACGTTCTCCACACCTGGGTCTCCCCAAGGCTGGTCCCTGGTCACTGGTGAGCAAACTTCTTTTGGGGAAGTCCACTTCCTATTTATGGTCAATGTTGGAATCATCACAGAACTCAAATGTCCCCCAGCCTCCAGTGGTGCAATCACTTGTGACATTGCCAGAAAGCCATAAAATAGAAGGAGGTAAGTTTACTGCCAAAGGCAGCATCTGAGCCCTCTCTGATATGATCATCCCTCAGTCTCAATGCTCCTGAAGAGCCTAGGAAATCTCAGCCCTAGACTATGTGGGCTGCAGCTAGCAAAGGAACAGTCGGGTTTGCTTTGTGTCAGTACATGAAAATATCAAAAAGGAAGTTGATAGCACCTCACTACTATCCAAGTGCTTTTGAGCTATCATGATATCTTAGAATTTGCCGTACACCAGGCAGATAAACTCCATCTGTAGGCACCAAGAAAGAAAGAAAATAAAATAGTCTAGTACTTTTAAAACACTAAAATACAAGTTAAGGAAGAGAAATCCTTCGCTTTCAACAATGATTATCATGTGTCATGAACAGAAGGGCATCGTGAATTGATTCTTCTGCAATGAAGCAAGAAAAGAAGAAATAAAGAAAAAGAAAGTAAACTAGAGGGATTTTTTTCACCAAATGTTTTCTTCCCTTTAGAGTTGCAGGATGGTTCCATCAGGAGGACAGAGGAGGCTCACACTGTCTGGAGCTCAAGTTCTGAAACAGTTTCTCAGAGTGTAGGCTGAGAAACACACGTGTCAGGGTCACAAGCTCCCCCCGCAACCCCACCAAATCAGAAGGGTACTGGCAGGGTGTGGGGCTGTGTATTGGGACAAACTCCTTAGGTGATTCTCTTTTGAATCTTCCATAGACTGTACTGCAGTACAGGTCTGAACCTTCCCTTGTGTTGACTTTAAATACATTTTTATAAATTGCTTTGTGTCCCCTAAAATTGAGGCTGTGAGAATCCAGATGAGTAGTCCTAAAGCCTTCTCATTTCATTTTTTGACTTAATTCTGTGGCAGACAAAGTCAAAAAGTGGGAAGATCAGGTTTATTACACACATATTGTAAGAATGATTTACTATTCCTTTATATATGCAAAAGTAAATAACATACCCTAAAAGGTGCTTGTATTATTGGTATTTCTTGGGTAATTTCAGTCACTTGACATTAGCCAAAGAACATTGCCTTAGCTGAGCTGGTATCTGTTTTAATTACATGTGTTATTGTTTGTTATTTCTTCTACCATGAAACACATGGCAACACTCCAGAAACTCTTGGTCTGTTATTATATTATAATATTCTCCAATACTAAAGGGGAAAGAATTTTGTTATTTTCCCCTTTCCTTTGAAATTATTTCCCATGCCTTTCACAGACTTTGGTATTGTTCCAAAATTTTTCTAATCAATCTAGCATTGTAAGCTGTCAGAATATATTTTCTTTGCTAGAATTTATATGGCACTATGCATTTAATATCTGTTCTACATAAATCCTTCTTTTCTTTTTCTGCATTATTTCTTTTGTCTCTTGACAGAGTCTTTTATTTTTCTTATTAGACCCATCTCCAATTTTCAAGGCTCTTAAAAGAAACTCCAGGATTGTATTTCCAAAGAAACTGAATCAGCAAAATCTTATTGAAAATTTTGCTGCCTTGCTTGGGGGCTCTGACTCACTTGATTTGCAAAAAGTCTAAAAGGAGAAGTGTTAAAACTTTAATAGAGATGAACGCTTTTGACTAAATTGGTTAGTACATTCAGTCATATAAGTAGTGGCTTCTGGTAAAAAGTACAATTATTATGTAATTGCTTTCTTGTTTCTGTAGTACATTGAGTGACTTTTAGTGAATCAGAATGCAGGGATTTTGTTTTATTTTGTTATTGCCTCTTTGTAGTCCATACTGTAAAATAGCCACCTAATAAACTTAAATAAGGTCCTTCATATAAATATCTTATAATTCATACTCACAGGTTGTTTTCACTGTCATCTTTGTTGATCATAATCACTGACCTGTAAAAGCACCATAAATTCTATTGTATATCTACATCATGTGGGATTCAATTTTAAAGAACACCTTCTATGTGTTTTCTCTTGAGTACTGAACTTGATAATGTGGACAGAAAAACAATACTTGTCTGAAGACACAGAAAGTAACTGCTCCTCTCATACATTGTAATACTAGGTCAAAGAATGAGAGTTTTGACAGGTGATTGCCACTTTGTGTGTCTTCTTTCTTCCTCACTTGCAGCGGCAGTGAGAATGAGAAAGTGTTGGGTGTTGGCTTCAGTGGGTTGACGTCTTTGCTACCTGAAGAGTGTTCTGGTGACAGCTACATCGGTATCCCCTAGGGCTGTCTTAGACCCACAAAACTCTCCCACTCTGCTTGATTTATTAATAAACATGCAGGTAAGCAGGGGCTCCAGGCACTTTGTGTGCATCTTAAAGTTTGAGAGATGTTTGCTTGCAGGGCATAATTACTGGCTTTTATTTTTTGGTACTCTTTTCCTAAAATGACTTCGACAAGTGGAATGAAGTTTTCTTATTATATTTAAGAAAAGCAATTGCAATCCATCCAGTAAAACTCTTCTTTACCATTTCTGTGGATTTCTTTTTCACAGTGGATGCAAACGCAAAAGCATCACAAACTTACCTTTCTTAAACTGACCATCTCCCCCAAGTGAATGAAATCAGCAGTACGTGAAATAAACTTCACCTCAGAGTCTGTCTCGAGAAATGACCCAAAATAAAACTTCTCTGTTGCCTCCCACTTGACCCAGATTGATCTGTTATTGTGTTTAAGATTCGAAAAGACAAGCTACAAAAGTGAGTGATTGGAAGGTCGCAGTCTGGAGAAGGGGCTCTTCAGGGTTCTCTGTCCATGTCCCGCTGGTCCAGGGGGATCTCACAGGCAACTTCAAAACAGGAGGATCTGGTTGATGAGACCTGCATGGTAACTCTTCTTTGTTCTTTCCTGAACTCTAGCTTAGCAGGTTATAAACCTTAATACACAGAGAAAGTGTGGTACACCAATTGCATATAGCTCACTGGGGATATTTAAAGACGTTCTTGACTAAATAAATGTTTATCTTATGTATACATTGAAAACCTGATCTCTGTACAAAATAAGTATTTTATTTTTTAATATAAATGACTGAGGCTTGTGAAATGTTCCTATCATACGATCAAATACTCAGATTGATTGGGTTATTTTGGCATCTGTTCAGCTTGGGTTTCATTTTTGTTTTGTTTTGTTTTTGAGATGGAGCCTCACTCTGTTGACCAGGCTGGTCTTGAACTTATAGATTTAAGAGCTCCTCCATCCCTCTGCAGTCTCCAGAGCCATAATTCCTGGCTCATTTACCAATTTTTTAAAAGTATATATGTTAAATAGATATAACTCAGAAAAATATTCTAATGTTTTATCAGTTGTTTGGGAAGGATGTAAAATTAACATTAAGTAAAAAATTAAAATGAAAAAAATTGTACCTGATGTATACCAGGTAAAATATTACTCTTCTTTGTGTAATGTCCTCTTGATTACATTATATTTCAGCATTATACTAACCTTGTGTGCTGTTGCCTTTCTTGAGAACATACATTGGTGAATACATGAGAATTGCATCTATCATTTGCTTTTACAGAAGACCCATAAAGCAGTAGGAAGGTGCGGGAATGGATATGTACTGATTTTATATCATTTACTTTTGTGCTAGTCCCATATTATATATAGTATGAAATATACTAATATATTTATATAATATTTAATAATATATTTATAATATTAATATATTTATATTAATACATAGTGTAAGATATATTATAAGTGAAAAATTAAAATATTTTTAAAAGAGCGAGCGTTAAAAAGTGTGTGATTGACTTAGCAGAGATCAGCCAGGACAGTGCTCAAATAAAATTGTGGGTGATGCTGCAAAATGATCTCTTCTGTTAACTCAGGTTTAAAGCTAAAGGAGCATCATATAAATATATTGAAGCCAGAATGGTGATAAAGTATAAATGTTTTGCTTTCTGTGACTACCACAGACTAGCTCTGAACAATCTATATGTTGGCCTTCACTACCTATATTTTCTAGCACATTTCCCCTACTTCAAAATATGAATACATGCATCCCACGTGTTTCTGACTCATTTGCAACAAATTCATCAAAATTGGCAAGACTTTCTGCTTACCACAAGTTCTAGGGACCCAGTTTTTTTAAAAAAATTTTTCTCAAATTTTCCATTTTGACCACTCAGTTCAGAAGGGCTGGAATCTCTGACTGAAAGTTTATTAAAAACTGAGCAGATTACAGAGGCTGCCTGCATTGCACTTTTTCCACCTGATCTCTCTCTGTTTTCAGGATAGGGAGGACATGTTCATTACTTAACTTAGCAATAATAAATTCCAAAAATATTCATTCAAAACAGTAATGCTGCCATTCCCTATAGAGCTTATTCTCCAGTAGAAAAATGTTCTTAGAAGCCAACTGGATGATAAATTCAACACACTTTGTTTCCTCCATACTTAACTGGTGGTGTGTGTCAGTACAGATGGCTTCTACTTAAACTGTCCCCAAAGACTCAATACAGAGACTGTCTGCACATTAATAATTAAACACTTGACTATCTGCTCATTAATTTATCTGCTAATTAATCAGCTAGCAAACATTTCAGGTGGATATTTTGTATTATCCAAACTCCCAAATGTGCCTAATCATAAGACTTACCTGGACAATTATTTTACACACAAAAGCCCAGATCCCTGCTCTGGGCCTCAGGGAACACACATGTTTATCCAGAATGATTTGTGGCAACAGATAAACACCATTCTGGTAGTTATACTTTCTATGAAACAGACTTCCACAAATGCCCTGACTTCAGGTCATTTTAATCTTTGTGACAATGCTAATTTTTCAGTGTACAGTAGTATATAGTTTAATACTTATACATGGTAAGACCTTTCCTATTGAGTTATAACAGATAAACATCCTTCATCAGACCTCTTGACAGTAGTAAGGGGATGCAGGGAGCAGGGAAGTGGCCATGAGGGTCAGAACACAGTACAAGTATGTAAGGAACTGTCACGGTGAAACCACTAATGTGAGCAGTTAATATGAATTAAAAGCATAACGACATTTGAAAGAGAGAGATGTGAAGATGGGGAAAACCTGGAACCCTTAAACATTTCTGGTGACAAGAACTCCCTCCTTGCCTGAAATGTAATTGGCTTCTTCTCCACAAGGCACCATCTTTCTTCAGTGGTCTGTGGCCTGCCGGGCTCATGACAGCAGGAACTGACAAGCCAGGACAGCAAGAGTACCCAGCCCATTCCTCTAGTACCCAGCCCATTCCTCTAGTACCCAGCCCATTCCTTCACAGCGCTTTTCCACTCATTAATTCCTGTGCTTTGCACATGGGCTAAGGCTCCCCAGCCCTCCTTGTGGGTTTCAGAGTTGAATTTCTTGCTCCTACTGAAATAGTTCTGAATGAGCCCTCCCTGCTTCTAACGCTATCAGGCACAATAGGTTTTCTATTGCATTACAAACGCAATGTGAATCATCCAATGCAATTTTTATGCAACACTGCTAAAAAATGTACATATCCAGCTGCTTTGGAGAAGAATTCAGCTGTTTTTCAAAAGGTTAAACAGCATACTGAACAATTCCTCTCCTAGGTATACCCCCAAGAGAACTGTAAGCATTTGCTCCATGAGGACTTGTGCATGAACGTGCATAGCATAAGCATCCGTAATAACCAAGCAGTGCAACAATTAAAATGTCTATCAACAGATGGGTGGATAAACAATACGTGGCGTACCCGTAAATAGTATATTGTTTATCCATAAAAAGAAACGGAATATTGACATGTGCTAAAATATGGCTCGCCATGAAAACATTGTGCTTGGTGCCAGTCACAAAAGGCCACAAATTGTACATTTCCATTTATATAAAATGTCAGAGGAGGCAGATCCACAAAGACAGAGAGGATGTCAGGGCTGGGCAGGGGCTGGCAGTTGAAGAGAGTGGAGATTGCCTGTTATGTGGTGTAAGTTTTCTTTCTTTCTTTGTATAAGTTTCTTTGTTCTGGAATTAGATATCTGTGATGGCTGCATGCTCATGGGGGCCTGCTAAAGGGCTACAATCTAAGAATGTGAATTCTATACTAAGTGATTTGCCTCTCAACTTTTAAGTATATGAAAAAGCAATAAAAAGCATAATTTTCTAAATGAACTTGTGTGTGATCACTGAAAATGAGTATTATTTCTCTAAAAATAGAAAATAAGAGCTTAGAAAAAAGAAAAGAAGATGTAGTACTTCTAAATAAGTACAGATTCAAAGTCAGTTTTCTTCTCACAAGAGAACTTCCTATAAGAGAAGGTGGTTACAACCTACCTTGCAGTCAGCATTTTAGGTTTCATCATCTCCAAGTCATAAGTACAGTAAAGGCAAGAAACTAATGTGTAATGAATCAAGTGATTCTGTAGCACATTGTCAGAGATGTATTTTCTCAGGTCCACATGCCTTGTCTCCTTTGTGTTGCTGTGAAGCTTTGTGTTGGTGGGGAGGGCATTAAGAGGAAAAGAGGAAGGACCAGGGAGGAGGGAAGGGAGATCAATTAGAAAGAAAAAGGAAAGGGGGAGAGAATACGCAGTGGAGTTCATCCTCAACTATCTACCTTGGGGCTTTTGCGATGCTGCTGTTTTCTCCCATGCCTTATGGAGATCAGGCTGTAGGCTGCAGAGCTTTCTGTAATGTGTTTTGCAATGTTAATTTGTAGCTGTAGAGCTGCATATCTCACAGTTTGAAAGGAGACTACAAAACCCAGGGAGAAACTGTTTTGCACAAGAAAGAAACAGGAAATATATCAGGGAGGGGCATTTAGTTAAAAATAGCTTCAGTAAAAGAGGGAGAAATTATGGAAAAAGGCAGATGCCAGGGAAGAGGTGAGACATCCTGCTCCTCACCAGGTACTCACCACTGAGAACACGGAGGGGCTTTTTAAGAACACCAGTGTCTAATAACGCAATCAGCAATCACTTTCTGGTTGGAAGCACAACATGACATTGTTTTCCCCTTCGGTGTGCCAAGTGCAGAGCCCGGTGTCAGAGGTACTTTAGGAAATGAGCAAGCAGGGGTGTGGAGGCCACATTGGGTGTGAAAGGCGAGGTGCAGCTGCTGCGTGGGCAGCAAAGAAACCACGCGCATAAGGGGCTGAGAGAGCGGAGACCCATCAAGCGGAGAGGTGAGCCGGCAGGGATCTCCCTGACAGCACTGACCGAACCTGTTGCTCACCCACTGTAAGTTCCTCTCAGCTCTTCCCTTGTCTCACAAGTGACCATAGTGGGCCCTGTTGCGAGCCCACTCAGAACAAAGCTGAAAATATAAAACTTGGATGTTTCTTACCAGATGGACTGGTACCAGTTTTCTGTTGTCCTTTTGAGAAAAGATTTGAAAGAATGTCTGGTCCCGTGTTGTCCAGAGAGAAGGACTCATGACTTATAAAGGTGGGGCTGGGATGGTCCCCCCTGTTCTGTCCATCCTTCCTGCATCTAGTTGTCCACACTGGGCACTTGGAATGTGTCACAAGCCTTGATAGTTGTGTTGACACAAGGAGCAATAAAAATTGCTCTGTGCCATTAAAGAGATGCTTAATCTCTTTAAGGGTGCTCAAGAAGAGTACTGCTCACATTGTAACTCATGGTCCTCTGTCCCTGTGACACTTACTGTGACAAGCATGGGGAGGGCAACTATGCTTACTCTACTCATCTGGCTTCATGCCTGAGGCTGCTAGAAAGAAAGACAGGTGAACTAGAGGAAAGCATGTACATACATCCACTTCATCTAAGTTTAACATGACCCAGGCACCTTCATAATGTTATAGGCAGCTGAGTTAGATAGAGATATTAAAAATATTACAGGCAGTCAGACAGGGCCAGGCCCTCGAAGGAGCTAGTGCGGAAGATGAGAGACCTTGCAATTGTGGGGGGAAACAGACACCTCCAGCTGTGGATAAAAGATTAAACAGATGTGCCCACATACTCCCCTAGATTGATATTCTAAATAGGTAGCAATCACCTTGAAAAAGCCAGAAAGAATCACTAACCCACCCCCCTACAGGAAAGGTCCCTGTTCTGTATTCATATCTACTTGCTATGTGACTGGCTTTCCCATTTGATCCTGATTTAATCAATTTTACCTGAACAATTATATTGTAATCTTGTTGGTTGACCATAGTTTTGTCCCACCCCATGCCCACCTAGTAAGTTCTCATGCTTTCCACCTTGGAGCTGCCTCACCGCGTGGATTTGCTCTATTAAAATCCCTAGAAAAGACAGGCTCCTGGATAACCCACTCAGGCCCCCCTTGTGTCCCTCAATAAATATATCTTGCTCTTAACCTCCATTGTTCCTAAAATTCATTCTTTGATTTTAGAGAACACAAACTTGTCCCAGATAGATTTCAGATTGGGAGTTTCTTTCTGCTATATCAATAAGAGGATGAAGACCTGAAGAAATGGTGAAGCTTGTGTAATTTTGGGGCTAGGTTTGATGAAAAGGGGGAGAGTAAGTTTGATAAAAAGGGGGAGAGAACTGTAATTGGACAGAGGGGTATGAGCAAATGGTAACAGGCTCAGAAAAATTTAGCAGAGCTCATTTGCTATGATTGTTCTCTACAACTCTGTCCCTTCAGAAATAGGATGATCCTTCCCTCCAGAATAAGGTGGGCACCTTTCAAATAAGGATTTTATGAGCTGCTTCCAGGGGAAAAGATAGTGTAAAAATGAGAGTTACCTTCCTGCTTCTCCTGTTCTCTCAAATAGTAAAGTTTATGAAATCATCAACATAGAGGTCATGGTTACAACCAAGGAAGTATTTAATATGATGTCCACAGACAGTATGGAGTGAACCAAGAAAAGGGTAAAAACCCCTGGACGCTCCAAGGGGCGCAGAGAGGAAAGGAATCTCTTTGAGAAACTACAAGGAACTGTCAGAAAAGGAGTAAGAGAAGGGGAATATAGTAGAGTCAAAGAAACAAGAGAAAAATATTTCAAGAGTGAGAGAGTGGCTCATTAAAAAATCATTGAAAGATCAATATATACCCACAGTCTCTCTTATTGGCCAAATGCTTTGATTAAAATTTTGTTGTCCAGTCCCCTAGACACTAACTATCTTAGAGGTGGAAGTATGCAGACACTATCCCGGTTCACCCTAGCTTACATTCTGATGGTGCTACACTGTGTGTCACCGTCAGCAAATCATTTAGTCCTTGGAGTTACAGTTTTGTCATCCACAAAACCAGGGTAATATTTCTAGCCATGTGTTCTCCTTCACAAGATTGTTGTGAATGTTGAGTGGAATCATATGTGCAAAGTGAAAATATTTCAAAAGTCTCCCCAAAAATTATAATATTAACTGAGAAGAGCTTATTATCATCCATAATCACATTTGTGGAGGAATAATTCTCATCATTCTTTCAGATGTGGGACATATGCTTAGTTGATGCTTTGGTTTGTGTCTAAAATGTCCCCCATATTTATGTGTTTGGAGGTAGGGGCTGGAGGGAAGCGGGGGTTGTAGAGGAAGTCACCTGGAAAGGTGCATTCTTGTCCCTGGTTCTTCCCTTCTCTCTGCTTCCTGGTTGCCACGGTGTGAGCAGTTTCCCTTTGCCATGTCCTGCCACATTGCCACATTTGCCATGGACCCAGTCCACATGGACTGAAATCCATGAGCCTAAGCAAACCTTTCCTTTATATGCAGGTGTCAGGCACTTTCTCCCAGCAACGGGAAAGTGACCAATACAAGTGATCTCAGGAAAGGTCGATGGCAGGAAATACGTGATGAGACATCGGAAGGACATGGAGAAGACAATGAAAATGTTGAAAAGGAAACCTGTTGAGAACCAGAATTACTGGGATTGAAATGGGCCATGAATTCACAGCATCTCAAAGTCTCTGAAATTGAGTGAAAGGAGAGGTGAGTGGCCCTTTGAACTCAAGTTTTAGGGATGTTACAGTAAAAGACAGATGCAACAGAAAAGAGCCTTTCAAAGCAACAGCCATTTCAGCTGGCGCAGCTACCAGTAGGGGTTCTGCTGTCAAACATCCACTCTGAAAACAGAGAGGCATCTTTTAACACTTCCTCTGTAGATAATCAGAAAGCAAATGGTACCGCTCTCAGCCCTTTGGACAATAATTACTGGCCTCAGAGACAAGAATGTTTCTGTCCTCTAGACCTTCAGAATCACTGGTAACAGGACAGTGGAAAACATGCCAAGCAAACAAAAACACCCATTTCAGAGACAAAAATTCACTGATTTCCTGTGAAAATAGAAACTGTTTTACAGCTGCTCTGCCAAGGTTATGCTCACATTAAGGAAGAAAGCATACTGTACTAGTTTTAATCTTTCTCTCGTTCTGCATTAATTATTATCATATACAAAGGAAATTAGCATGATAGGTAGGGCAGAGTATAGAGTAGATGTCTCTATGGTCTAATTGTTTCTGATTAAGGCAGCTGTTATTAGGGAATTTCCCATAAAGGAATTTAAATTTTATAGCCTTGGGCATAAGGAGCAGAAGGAATTCTTGGTGTAGAAATAAGTGAAGTAATGCAAGAATAGGGAGATCCTCTGCCAACTGAAGGATTTTGTAAAAAAGAGCCAAGTTTTTTTCTTTTCCAATTCGTTTATTCATTCATAAAATGCATGCACACATCAATTATTTATCAGGCCCTTTTATATGCTGGATACAGTGTCAGTGGCGGGGGGAACAGGAGGGAGTGGAACAGCGGGGCTTGCTCTTCTAAAGCTCCCAGTCTGGGGGGAGACTGCTACAGACAACTGATTAAACAAAGCACCACAGGGCTGTCTGGATGGCCCGTGGGTGTGAGGGGGAGATGGACGGGAACTCAACTGCAGCTGTGGATATTCACCCGAGTCTTCCAGCTCTCCTTTGCCTCATGTTGTTATTTACCTCAGTTTTCTTGATCTCTCATCTTCCTTTTTCTCTCTTCCAGGTGTCCTTTGATTTTTAACCAAAAAAAAAAAAAAAAAGTGGAGGGGATTTGGGTTGCACGTCAAAAACAGAAGCAATTCCTTGACTCGGCACAGGATCAAGTACGAGTTTTGGTAGCAGCCAAAGTCAATTTGTCAAATTCATGACAAGCACAGTCTATATTGGGCTTCAGTGTAATTAGGCTTAAATGGTTCAGCAAATCACTTTAAGTTGTATATGGTGACAGAATCAAACTACCCTTTTTTGGTTTGTTTTTCTCTTTGCCTTTTAGTTTGGTCTTGTTTATCACCGACACCGTAGCTTGTTTGCTACTGAAGTTTCTTCAACAATGGAAGGAAGAGAGAGTGACATTTTAGATTTCAGTATGACAGCCAGAATGAATGATTCCCAGGCGTACGTGAGCATGAGCATAGCCCCCTTCCTGAGCAAGTTCTCCTGTTTGTCATCGTGTATTCTTTTCTTGAAGAGGGTCCCCAAATTCTAGGTTTACCCTCAAATGAGATATTTGGGTTAACAAAGTATATAACCAAGAGAATAAAAAATGTTCACAAAAAATATACAATTCATACCAGTGGAGCATGGACTGAAAGATACATTAGCCAGTGGGATGCAGTGACCATGGAAAGAAATTGATAGAAATAAGTATAGCTGGCTTATTCTACCCTTGCTTAAGGTGAACACTGTTTAAATATTCAGTCACACAGCATGTATTTACCCTGCACTCACTGTGTGCAGAGCTGTTTTAGAATGTGAGATACATAGAGAAACAAAACAATAAGAAATGCCTGCCTAGCATGACAATATGAGCAATAAACACAAAGCACAGAAGTAGATGTATACTGCATTAGAAGGGGATAAATATAATAGGGAGTTGAGTATAGTGGGGAGTTGAGTAAGGAGGAACTGAAAGTCAAAGATGAGAAAAATGTTCTACACTGCAGAGAAAATACTGGTTATTCTCTTGTATACTTCTGGTGACAACTGCCTGGGAATCAAAACAACTCATTTCAATGAATGCACTTTTTCAGAAATCAACCAATTAGCTCCAGTCTTTTACTTCTAAAAGTAGCCAATCAGGAAGGGACTAAAAAACCAAGGATAGCTCACCCATCCATCAACAATAGTCTCTGAGGAGTAATCCTACTTCTACAGATGAAATTCAGACCTCGTAAGTTCTGCCAACCTCCAAATATCAAACTTCACAAAATCTATATAAAATGAATTTACAATCTGTTCTCTACTCTGCTTGGAGAGATTGGGAGTGAGCTGTATACCTCAGTAACCCAAGCAATTGAGCTTTGTCTTTTTATTTAATCTCATGTCTGAGGGGCGGGAAGTTGGGTAGAAAGATCCCACTGAGAAGATGATATTGGTGTAAAGGAGTAAAGAAAGATACAAAGTTGAATGACCAAACATTTGGAGGGAGAAAGTTTTAAGAGGGAATAATTCAAAGGCTCCAAAGTGAGACCATGTCAACCATGCTTAAGGAACAGGAAAGGAGACAGAACAGGAAATGAGAGAGAAACAACCAGGGCAGGGAAGCTCACAGAGGCCTGCAGGTCCCTAAACAGACTTTGGATTTGGAATTCAGACAAGGAGCTTTAGATTGGCGTGTCCCGGCTCTTCCCTACTATGTCCATCTCTAATCCTTAGAGTCCATGCAGCAGACAATCAAAGTAGAGCTCTAAAAAGTAGAAGGAGAAAAGTAAACTGGATTGAGATCTCAGGACTGGAAGGGCAGTATAGCAGAGGGCATCTTCTAACCCTCCACCCAAATGAAGGAGGGGCTAAGCCAAGATTATCTGGCTCCCAGTGGAGCAACAGAGCGTATCCAGGTAGGTTCATTCCCCTGCATCAAACAGAAGTCCCACCAGCAACACCAGGTGAGCTTGACAAGCAGGATCAATCAGAAATCTCAGTGAGAATAAGTGATCAGATGAGCCTTTCCTTTTCTCCACCAAGCCTGAAGCTCACCATTCTTAGTCAGGGACACCTGCATCGTGCAGATACCAACCAGTGCAACCATGCTCCAGCTCATATGGCCTTGGAGATGCCCACACAAACTCGGAGGCCCCACAGGTCTGCGGGCTTCCCAAAAGGGAACATGCAGCAGGATATGGGCACAGCTCAGGAAGTTCTGTTCTTCCCAATCCAAGGACACCAGTAGAGAAAGTCGTACAACCCTAGTAATGACCCAGAAAGTATGCTGAACCACCACCTCCCAAGGACATCTTTCCTGCCCAGAGGCACAAGGCAGCATGGCCAGAGTCATCCCTCCCAGCCCCTTCAAGTCACATTTGAGGCTCTAGTGGGCACCTCTGTGGCACAAGATAAACCAAGCATACCAAGTTATCTCCATAAAGCCTTGGCAAATGATATTCCCATTGAACCTACAGTGTTACTGAATGTTAAAATTAAAATTGTGAATACAGCCCAAAGTCTCCTAACATAATAGCAAAGCTTACAGGATACATTAGAAAATCACCCATCATACCAAGTATTGTGACAATTTGCATGAGAAAAGACAATTACCCAACACTACTACAAAGCTGAATCACATGTTGCAACTATCTGACAAGAGTTTTAGAGCAACAAACATGAAAATGATTCAGCAATGACCAAAGAAGCAATTTATTTTGAAATTAAAGAAAGAATAGAAAATCTTAGCAAAGAAAGAGAAGTTTTAAAAACAAACCAAATGGATGTTATATAACTGAGAAATATTCCAACAAAAGGAGAACAGAAAACAAAGAATAAAATGGCATAATAAAATAATTATCGTAAATAAGCTTGTCAACAAAAACACAGAGAATTGTAGGATGTAATTTGCAAAATGCCTTAACTATATGCTATTTACAAGAAATTCATTTCAAGTTCAATAACACAGATAAGTTGAAAGTAGAAGAAAAAAGTCATGCCATGCAAACATGGACTTTGAAAAGGTAGGAGTGACTACAGTTCAGATGATCCCCAAGTTTTCATGATCTGACTTAGTGATTTTTTGACACTATGTGCTGGTATGAAAGCAGTAAACATTCAACGTGAGCTACACTGGAAATGTTGGTCTTTTTCTGGGACTAAGGCTGTGTGTTATAGTGCTCTCTTATGGGACACTGGACATTCACAATTCCTGGCCTAAGCATGTTCTATAATATTCTGTAATATCAGCATTTTTTGTATACAAATATCCAACAAATTACATGAGATAATCTATTACTTACCATCATATTAAATTTGTGATAGATTATTGTGAGCATATTTAAGAAAGGCTAGCTACCATGCTCAGTAGGCGAGGTATATGAAATGTGTGTTTGATTTACGGTATTTTCAATCAATGAAGAGTTTACCAGAATGTAGCCCTATTATCAGTGGAGGGCATCCGTATCTAATAAGGTACACACTATGGTCTGAATGCTTATGTCCTCACAAAATTCATGGGTTGAAACCCATTCCCAATGGGACCACATGAAGCAGTGGGGCCCTTAAGAGGCTATGAGATCCTAAGACAGCAAGAATGGGCTGAGCACCTTATAGCGAAGACCCAGAGACCGGCCCTACTCCTTCCTCTGCGTGAAGACACACATACAAGATACTGACTAGGGGGAAACAGCCCTTCCACAGACACCAGATCTGTCAGTACTCTCATCTTGGAATTAACCTTCAGATCTGTGAAAAATAAATACCTGCTTTTCAGAAATTACCAATCTGTTTTGCTCTAACAGTCCAAACAGACTAAAACAATAGATTTCAGAGCAAAGAAAACCACTAGAGATAGAAGGGAACTTCGTATAACGATAAAAGAATCAACTTGAGAAGAGAAATAGGCAAATCTACAATTTGATAGCTCAACATTTGCTGAAAAATTGATAGACTGTAAGACAGAAATTCAGCACAGATATGGGAGATTTGAATAGCACAATCAATCAGTAAGACACATAGCAGGCTCTGCATAAGAACACCTCATATGAAAATAGCAAAATATGAAATTTTTTATGCACCCATGTAGATTCACCATCATAAACTCTACCCTGGGCCATATCATGAACCTCAACAATTATTTTCTTTGAAAAAGAACTTCTGAGTTTTAGTGTGAATGAAATGAGGACTTGTTATAGGAAATAAACAAGAGGGACCTTGTGAGGCCAGTCTGGCCACGGTGGGCAAAGGAGAGCAAGATAAGAGCTGAGAGACCAGTTAGGAGGCTGTCACCATGATCGGTGAGAGGTGTGGGAGGTTTTGGAGCAAGGTGCTAGTTCTGGAGGCAGTAAGAGTAGTCCAGCTGTGGTAACACTCAAGCACAGAAGTGGTTTTATATTGCTATCCCTTCAAACAATATGTTGAATAATGATATGATACTTAGAAGTGAAGCACTGTTTTGTCTTATGTGACACACTTGATTTCTCTTTCCCAAATGATAACCGGGGTTGCATCTCTGGATGCTAGTGAAGATTAAGCTGTTCCTATTTAATTTTCATGCACTGGATCATCCTGTCTTGGTAAAGAGAAACAGAAGGAGGAGTTAGTGAAAAGGAGGAATTAGATCATAATTCTTGCCTGACGGTTCCCTAAATGACCACTGGGTGCAAAAGGAGTCTGCCTTTCTCTACATGAGTCACCTTGGTGCCTTCCAGTGTGAGTCTAATGTTGGACAACATGTGACATGTGTGACCTGGTCTCTTTATGCAACCTGTTGTGCTACTTGGTGTTCAGTCAGGGAAACAAAAATTTGTTCTAATCCTAGAGAGAAAAAAGACAGTGCTAGAAATGCTGAGAGGTAAACTGTGGATCCCCAAAAGTGTAACTGCCTAGGAATTTTCAAGAATTTCATATGTTTCAATTTTACTTTCCTTACTGATTTTCAAATCTAAAGTCCATGTAACATGCAATTCCATAGTAGTGACACAAAATATTACTAATACTATATGTCAGGTAATATTGAATGTGTTTATTTAATCCTCATAATAGTTCTATCCATTTATGTTACCAATTTCATATACAGCAGATAAATATCCTATGAAATTTCTTTTGAAGAAACTGAGAAACAGGGGGCTGGGGATTTAGCTCAGCGGTAAAAGCGCCTGCCTGGCAAGCGCAAGGTCGTGAGTTCGGTTCCCGGTACTGGAGAAAAACCAAAAAAAAAAAAAAAGAAAAGAAACAGAAACAGAGATTTAGCAGTGTGCTGGTGTCACACATTTGAAAATAGTAAAACGGGCTTTAAACTCTAAATTGGCTCTTGGAATCTGAGTTTTCACATGACTGTCTGAATACTTCTATGACAAAATATTGACCTTTGCATACTCAAAACATGTTTTCTTATTTTCAGGGGAAACAAAAATTCCTTCTCAACTTTTACCAGTCAGCATAAAGTCTAACTACTTACCATGTAGTTAGGTAATTAAATGTTAAATGATTCTGTCTAAAATATAGAACACACAGACTTCCGCTATTAAGGAAAAAGAAAAAAAAAAAACCTTTAAGACAAGAGAAAAACCTTTGTGCTCCTCTTCAGATGGCTAGAGGTATGCAGAACTTTTGGGGAATTAACTGTCTGCTTTTTCTACCAATCTCCCTGCCCTTGACTGCCCACTTCTTGGTGGACAGGACTCTACCATCTTACTTATGATATAATCATGACTAGTTCAATATTGGGTAAATAATAAATATTTAAAAATCAGTTGAATCAAGTTCTTAAATGAATGAAAAAAAGAATAAGAGTGTGATTCACATAGTGATTGAATTTTTGTTCTTTACATTTATCTATCAGTCAAACACACAATGATGAATTATTCAGCAGCCTACAGGCTGCTGCCTTTGCTTTGATGGAGCCTGGTAATTACGCTGGCTTGGAAACACCCATTAAAAGCTACATGCAAAATCCTCAGCTGCTTGTCTGCAGAGGTCTAAGTGGTTTAAGGAGGCAGAGAAAAGCAGAGAAAGTGCCATTATATGTGGTAGAAAGTGAACATTTTCTTTCACCTACAGTCAGTTTGCTGTCTTTATTGTCATTATTATAATGAGAGTATGTAGTTTTTGACTGAGGAATTGGGACACGAATTGTTATGGGAGAAGCCAAATGCTTTGCTGACTTCTAATAATTAGCAATAAAGACAGTTAAAGTTCAAAGGTGTTTCCTCTGAGGCCAGGTTTTCACCTCAGGGCAATCTCTGCTTCTTTGTGAAACCAGACCTGCTAGTTGGTATCCTTCACTGACAATGGCCAGCCACACTGGTCCCCCGAGCATAGTAAGCATGAGGTCTCCAGCTATCTAGCAAGAAACGGGCACAAGAGGGGAATATATTATCATTAAAGACTCCTTCAGAGCTGAGAGCTTTGGCATTTGCAAACATCAAGATACGCTGGGTCATTTAACAACATACTTCCTGAAGTGCAGTCTAATTCTAATTGAAATGTATGTTCTAATTAGCACTGAGTGGGAAACATAAAATAGAACCACATTTCCATCAATATCCCTTTCAGTACCGCTACATTTTGTTTTATTAAACAACTTTCCCTTGTCTTCGTAATTGTGCAGTTCACATAGATTGATGAAGATAACTGTTCTTGTAAAACTGACACAGGGCTGGGATTTTTCCTGGACTTTTCTCACTCTCGGGACTCAAAGGCCTCACTGAGGAAGAGAAAGTGCTTCTTTTGCAGATGATTTTTACTAAACATATGACTATTTTATTGTTCATTTTTAAATTGTTTAATCATAGCGAATTCAAATGTTTTCCATACTTGTTTCCCTCCAATTCCATGCAAGTTAATTCTTCCTCTGTTACTCTGTAACCTCATGCAATGCACTAATTAGGGCCAAAGAATGATTACATATCAGCTTACAAGTTGATTATAGTTAGTACTCTTGACCACAAGTAACATCAGCCAGATTAAACAATTTGGACAATTACTGCCCCTACAAATGGAAAGTCCAGAGTTGCAGCAAACTTATTTTGATTAATGGTCCACTATTGTTACCAATGTCTCTCTGAACATTCTGTCCTTCCTGTTTGCTAATTTCTATGTCAACTTCATCCAAAGGCTGGTTTTCTTCATATTCTCAAGCTGACAGTTTCACTCGGCCATAATTCTGTCTCTTGCTCTTGTCCAGCAGAAGAGAAAAAGAGAAAGCATGTTAATGGACAATGTCTTTGCTGTCACCTGGATGGGCCATCTTGGATCCTGTGCCAACCATAGTTGCTGGGGAAACGTCAACTGGCTTAGATCCTCAATGTCCAATATGGCCCCAGTAGCTACACATGACTTTATGTACTTGAAATGTGGCTTAGACCAAAATGACACATGCTAACAGTGAAAACACCCACTGGATTTTAAATGTAATATGAAAAAATGTAATATAGCTCACTAATAAATTTCTATATTGATTATATGATGACAAGATAATATTTTTGATATGGTAGATTAAATGCAATATTAAAATTAACTTTACCTGATTCTACTTTCTATTTTTAACAATATCACTACTAAAAATTTTAATTATGTATATGGCTCCCTGTATTTCTCTTGGAAAGTGCTAGCTCAAAAATCAGGACTTCCTCTGGAGGAAGAGGTGAGGTCCACACTCGAAAACAATTCAGGGTTTTCTTTAGAAGAAGAAAAGAAGAATTTGTGTTGGGTAATATGAACACTTCATCTGGAGTATCATTTCCTTAGTTATTGCCTTGCTATTTTTCTTCTAATTCCTAATGTGTAGTTAGAAGATATGAAAAATCAGCAACTCTGTATGGGTTTCATCAGGGACCAGGGCAGGGCTCAGCCTGCACCCCGAACCCGTAGCCACTGCACTGCTCAGGAATTGTGAGACAGTACGGATTTCAAATACTTTCTGATTTCCCTGTAAGTCCACTTACAAATGGGAACAAAGTTGCATTGATCTCACAATCCTGAGTCCTCTTCTACCAACTGACTTTAAATAATTTTATATATAACATTTTTTTCTGTTACTAAAGCTGTAATAACAGCACCATCCAGTGCATAAACCTGGTTCCTCTGGTGCAGGAGAGGAGGGCAGGAGATTTTCTCTAGGTATCTTTACTGCTTTCCATTCTGCACTTGCCCTTTTCTCTTCTTATTCCTGCCCTACACTCATGGCTACAAGGCTGTCTTCCACTACTTACCTTAATGCAAAGCACCTCTGAGTCTCTTTTGAACAGCTGACTATACAGTTAAGAACAAGGAGTCAATAGAGTTTATGAAACAATTAGGTGACCTGCAGAAATTGGCAGAAAATCAGTGCAAGTTCTCAACAAATTAAACATTATGGCCAAGATTCTGAAGTGTAAGTAAAGATTTCCCGGAGAAGTTTGCGTCTGTGTCTTTGAGGTGTCCCAAGGGTAGGGACTACAGTGTGTTCTAGGCTCCTCTCATCCTGAGGCTGAGACCTGGTGGTGTGCAGTGGTGTCTACACCAGGACTACCTCCTGTGGCAGTGGGCCAACGTCCCTCAAGAGCTTTTCCTGCCACCTGGCACGCCTGGCCCCTCCTCTGACACCTGTTAAGGGAGACACCACAAGTGGTGCTTGGAGGGCCCTCTGTCATACTTTCAAATGCCCCATTGGTGCCTCAACATTGGAATCCACCTTCCATGACTGATCACCTTGCCACTTAGTAGTGAAACAATGAGAAGCAATTTTTCAGTACAAAAATGAAAAAGGTGAGTCAGTGCTTCCCCCTTGATGACTTATAAGGAAAAGCAGAATTACTGCTGCCTTTCTTCAGGAAGTGCCAGGCCAGGATCACCCTTCCAGAGCCATGGAGGAAGAGTATGAGGACAATGCAGGTGGTGACAGGAGAGCTGGATTCTGGTCCCCCTAACACTGGCCAGCTGTGGGAAGGAGGGCAGGTCCTTGACGTCTGTCTCCTCAGGGGTAAAAAGCAATAATGACAGTCCCCATTTCACAGCAGTAGGAAGGAAAAATTGAAATAACATGAGAACACAGCCAGCCCTACGGTGGGCACATCACCTGCGCATAACCTCTGGCAGAACTAGAATGCAAAAAGCAGGAGAATCACGTTTGAATAGAGTTTCGGCACATTTTTTTTCTTATTAAAGCAAAACTCACAGGCAGGAAAATGTACAAATTATCCATGTTTGTTTAATGAATTCTCAGAGGGAATCCATGTGACCAGCACCTCCATCAAGAAACAAAACATTATCCATGCCCAGGAGCCCATTCACGCTTCCTTAGTGCCACCCACCTTAGAGGGGCTTTGGATGCCAAACTGGTGGGTGTTTCTGCATGGAGAGGACATGATTCAGCTCTGACCGGTGCTGGTCCTTAGAAATGAAGAGCTCGAGGTTAGGACGACTTTAAAATGCTGTGGACCATGGGGATTCTGAGAGTAGTATGCAGCCACTCAGCGCTCGAAGCGGGGATGGTGGAAATCTTGTGGACAATGGACAGAAGAGTGACTGGCCACAGAAAACTAACCTGGAGGTTCTGGGAAAGAATCTCAGGCTAGGCCAAGGAACATCAGAATCACCCTGCAGGGTTGTGAAGCTGTAGAGCTCTGATACCCTTTGTGAAGGCTCTGAACATTTCTACCTGTCCAAGTCCCCAGGCAAGGCTGCTGCTGCTGGTCTTGGTACCATACTTACAGAACAATAGCTGTGAGCCCACATACTCACCTCTAGAGTACAACCTACACCCACACTTCCCTACAGAAAAGGTAGGGTTTAATCATTCCTGAGGAAAACCTGGGCACTGATATTTTAAAGAGTGATTCTATCTTGTAGGAAGTTTGAGGAGCACCAGTCTAGACAGTGATCTGAAGGGTGGCTGTGAATGAGAATTACCCAGGGAGCTCATGAAGCAGATTCCTGGGCAGCAAACAGAACATTCTGATAAAGGAGATCTGGAGCGGGTCCCTGGCTTCTCAGTGTTCTGTCTGCACACACGGGTAATTCTGAGGCAGATGGTTCCCACGCTGGCTTTTGGGAACTGCTGGTCTGGAAAGAAAAGTAAAGACACAAATCCTGGAAAGAAAGTATGAGGCGTGGCAATAGAAGGGAAGAGAATTTGGTGGATTTGCTGGCTGGGTAGATGGGCAGATCTCGGGGAAGGAATGGAAGCAGGGAGGGTAGGCAATCTGCCTAAAGGATCACAAGAAAACTTTCTGTGGCAACCCGGTGTTGGCATGGAAACCATTCCCCAGTCCCCCGTGGCTCAGAGTCACTATTTGAAAGAATTTTCCTCTTACCTATGGCCTGACTCATCCAATCAGTGGAAATCAACTCATGCTAACTCAGCATAGCGACCAGTACTTTTCAGTGAGAAGCAGTAATCGTCAAGGCAGCCGAGCTCCCCGTGGGAAAATGGCAGGAAAAGGCAGACTGTCATCAGGGCGTTGCTGGGTAGGAATGGAATCTAAGCAAAGAGGAGATGATGGCATGACCCAAAGGACGAGGAGGTATGGGGTGCAGGAACTGGATGCACCCTTCTCTGCAAGTGAATATTTGAGGGTGTTAAAGAATAGTCTGATGGATGGTTCCTAAGGACACAGACCGTATTTATTCCAGGGACTCCACCGTGCTTAGAGTCCACCAGGGGCAGACTGAGCTGCGGCTTCCTTAGACGAGTGAACATCCTCAACCAGGCGAGGGTCTCTGCTAGCTTACCCAGGAGACACTGCGCTGCTTAAGGTGGCTTTGTGCGTCCGTCATTTGAGCAGCGATGGATTTCGCCCTTTAGCACTCACAGGCGAAATCTTTTTTCCCTAGTTCTGCAGTTTTGCCCATAGCCCATCCTCGCTGTTGCCACAGACAGTTCAGCTTTACTCTTTTGACAGCAATTGATCTCTTTTTAGATGGTAGGCTGGAAACCAATGTTTTAATTAAGAATTACATGTTCTGTTTTTTCAACAGCATTATTTACTTTCACGCTCAGAAGAGACCTGGTTAACCGTGAGCCTATGAAGTCTTCACACGCAATTCCCGAGGCCACAATACCTGTGTTACTTTTTGCCTACTGAGCACTTCTTCAAAAAACAGGGAAGCAACTGTAACTGGAAGGCAAAGCATTGAGCTCTGCAGTTGAGGGCAAATGTCCTAACCATAGTTTAGCTTTAAGGTTACGTTGGTCTTGGTGCAAGGTATTTATGAGAGGCAGAAGAAGAACAAAGCATTTTTATCATGCTTGGTATAGATAACAAGAGAAGTAAATCCAAACTGCAGCATTTGGTTGACCTTTCCAGGGGAGAACAGGAGGGACAGGAGTCAAATATGAGCTTTCCAAATGTATATCTGTCGTTTGGTCAAACAGGAGCAGCTCCTTACCACGGGGGAAAGAATAGGCAGGTGGGGAATGCGAGGGTCTGCTTTCAATAGGAACAGACAGGATGTATCTTCTCTGACCCCCGTCTACTCCCCTATTTATGTCAGGCCTTCTGCATGACTGTGCTCAGATTCTTATTTAAATCCAATTAAATCTGGGGCTTGAGTAAACACACATGTATAGCATCCAGAAGATAGTATTAAAGGATTTTGCATGTGGGCCAGCCAAGCAGCTGTATCTTTTCTAGTATTTAAGAGGGGGTGGGGGTTTTCTTCTCAGTATCTTTGCAGGGAGAAAAATAAGAAAAAATGGCAGCAAGTATCAGTGGTTTTAATTTCAGACAAAATCATTTTACTGATCTTTCCCCCTTTTGGGTCCAGGACAGACTGGTGGTCTTAAAACCTTCTGGTTGGGTCTCGCTCCTTCCATGTCTTCTGACTGCCAAGAGAATGAAATGCAGCCCCGCAAGAGGACCTCACTGACCCTTTACAATGGGATCTTTCCTTTACATCCTGCTTCTGCTCACATGGACTCTTCCACCGAATGTAGACTCTTGCAATTCCCCAGCTTGGAGTTACTTCACACCACCACATTCCCATCACCTCCTCCTTGCCTAAAACTGAGAATTACGCAGCTTGCGAACAAAATCACCACACGTTATGACTCCAGCATTTTGCTAGTGGTAAGATCTTAGGCAAATTATTTAACTTCTCTGTGCCTCAGTTTCTCCTATTTAGAGCCCACATAATAGTATCAATCTCAGCAGGTGGTTGGGAGGATTAAAAGAATTTACATGTGCAGAGCACCCAAAACAATGCCTAGAGCATAGGCAGTACTTACTATTTTAATTTCTGTTTCTCCTACAATATTAAACTTAAACAGTATAGGCCAGTGGCGACAAAGGTAGGCATACCTGTTATTTGTTTTTCTTTTAAGACAAAAGATGTTAATGTATGAGTTGTTTTATCTAAACTAAAACCTTTGTATTCAGGTTTAATTGTAGCATGAGCACTTTGTGATAGGTGGGTTTGGGTTGTAGTTTTGTCCCTCATCCCCACAAGGTTCGGTATCACTGGTATTAGCTATGGAAAGTTTTCCCTGAGAAATCATCCTCTTTTCTGTCCAGAAGAGTTGATTTAGTCTCTTCTCTATGCTCATATCTCCCACAGTGCATTTAACCTTCATTTACTTCCTTCCATACCCGTCTACGCTCACCTCCATTGCTGTGTGTGTGTGGGGGGATTAAATGTGACTGATCCCCAACCAGCTTGTGAGCACTATAAGGGCTGGTTCTCCATCTTAATTGGCTTATACTCTCCAATGGGTGGCACCATAATCACTACATAGTAGATGCTTGGTGAGGGTCCCAAGAAAGAATACAGGAGCATGTTCCTGAGGAATAGAAGCATGTGTACACTTTCTTGTTATTGTTGAGCAATTTTTAGAAAGACGGATACCTGGGAAGAGCAAGACTTTAAATGTAGAACATGTGTCAAAGTTAACTATCAAAGATCTCCAGACACCACAGAACTTTAGTTTGCATGCATCAACATTTTATTGCATCGTGGATGTAGATGAGGGGTATATCCATGAAGGAAGAACTAAACTTAGAGCATAATCATCCTGAGGGCTAACTAGGTGGCCTTGAGTAGGCCAGTTAATCTCAGTTTGGGATTTGTGAACTGTGAGCGGTAATTGACTATTTACCCTTCCTTACCCTAGGGAGATGTGAGGAAATGATATCTGTGGACATTTCTGTAACTATGCACTGATGCAGGTGAGGTGATCTTCAGTCCAAGGTGCTTTTGCACCTCTGCCCGGAAATAATTGGCAATAGCTGGAAACACTTTTGTTTTTTCTCAAATAGGGCATAGGCTCCTGCTGGTGGAGCCCAGGGATACCAATTCAAAACCTCCTACAATTTACAGGATTGTGACTCCACAACAAGGAATTATCAGTCCCAAATATCAATAGTGCTACATTTGAAAAGTTCTGATGAAGATTTACATTTCTTCATATCCACTTCTGTAGTATTTGTTCTTGCATCCTCATGGAAGACAGCACAGGATGACTATCTACTTAAATTTACAGCTAAAGCTTGGTAACTCACGTGAGTTTCTGGAATTGTCTATTTTAATTACTGTGATAGCTTAGTTGATTAGCTGCTGTTATTGAACCCAGAGCCGCTCTAGCACTTTACTTGTATGAACTCATTTCACCCTAACAGCAACACTACAAGGTAAGTACTTTATTAGCTTCCTTTATAGATGAGGAGACTGAAGCAAAGCGGCAAAGGCGAGTGGAGATCAATCTTGCTCCAGAACTGCAAAGAGCAGAGAAGATTGAGTCCTTCATGCCAGGTCCTCCTCGGGGCAGCCTCTGAACTCCTCTTTGTAGAATGTTTTATTTTATCTTCACTGTCTTCCTCAGCAGAGATCTGGTTTATCCAGGTCTTCTTACGAGAGGATCTACAGATTTTCAGGTTTTAGGCAGATGGGAGAGGAAACCACAAATGCACAGAAAAGAACATGAGAAACTAACCCTCTGGACAGTTTGACACGTGAGCCTGCTGTGTGTGTAAAAGCACTTTGCTTGGTGCAGACAGGAGAGTGCAAATCATGGTGCATGCGTGCATTCCCAGAGCCACCCTCAGCCATGGGCTTGGCTAGTCTGAAGTGTTGTGCTGACATCTTTCCTTTTATCCCTTTGCTAGAGCCCTCGATGCAGGGGGTCAAGGTGCATGCTTGAAAGATGCTGCTCTCAGCGCAGGGCTTGCACGCAAGAGCTGGCTAATCCTAGCAGAATATTAGGTTTTGTCTGTACATTAATTCAAACCACCTGGGTGGGAGCTTATTAGTGCTGATGTGGCACCTGTTAACCCACGAGCTTTCGGCCAAGGAGCTTGATTGAGAGGGCATTGGACAGGAAAAGAAAGGGGGGCGCAATTAAAGCCACCTTTCAGCCCGGGAGTGTTTCCCTGCGGACAATGGAGGGGTTGTGCCCCACCCTCCTCCTCTTCAGAGTCTCCCTAATTGGCCGAAGTGGCTATCATTCTGCCCAGGGGAAGCCATGAGAAACAGGGAGAGGGACAAAAAGGATGCAGCCAGAACAAAGGAGGAGCCCAGCTCCTTCCCACAGGCAGAGGAAAGCCTGACTGGTTTCTTCCCCCGCCATCCTTTCATGCCACCTCTCTTGCCTTCTCTTCCTGTTTTCCTGTCTCCCTCAGAGGGACCGATAAACATATTGTCTGGACAAGCAGGGCTTTATTAATCACCCGGGGGAAATTCTGACTGGTCAGAACCCTGCCATAAAGTGATCCTGTGTTCGGGCAAGGGATGGGTTCTTAACCTTCCAGCGGACTTGCGTTCTCTTAGAGATGAACAGCAGCCAGAGACACTTTGATTCTGAGCATCTTCCTAGGAGATCAAGGCCGTTATTTTAATGCTTGAGCATGATATGAGACTCATTCACTGTGTATGCTGTGGACCACTTACCCTTCCACAGAACTTATTGCAGCAGAGAGTGTAGCAGGCTGATCAAGACTGTGCCCTAGCCCTTCAGACCCCTAGCTCGTGACTTTGAAGGTTACTTCGCATCTTTCAGCTTCAACTTCTAATCTGTAAAATTGAGCCAATAAGAGGACCACCTCCCAGCCCATGCTCGCATGCGCAAATTCAATAGCTTGCTGTGACCACCGAAGGAGACGGTGTATGTATCACCCACAGGAAATCTGCAATACTCCCCCGGCTACTTCCATCTTCCTTCCCTCAGTTATTAATATTTGATACTTTTGATCCAGTATCTGGACAAAAATTATCAAGAAAGAACAAAACAACGAGAAAGTGTTTCCAGTCCTTTCTCCTTGAATTTCCTATGCTCATAGCATCCTGCCAGCAGAACAACAGATGAATTCCATCTGAAGGAAAGGACTCCCAACTTGGGAACCAAACACACCAGAGAATAACATAAATCACTCCGTTGCTTACCACACACGTTGTGAGATACTGAAGGTGGAAGAGAAGTTTCTTACCATCAGTTTAGCCTCCATTTCTTAAATGGCTTTATATTTCCAGAACACAAACAAATGACTACATGTGTGAAAAATATATATGTGATAGGGCTGGAGGAAAAACTCAAGTGAGCCAGAATCCCAGGGGTTTGGCATGCTGGAATCCTCTCCTGGAGCTCTCTGCACCGGGCAAAACCCCAGAGTGCAGAGTTGCTCACAGCCTTCTTATTCACATGCAGGTTCCTCCTGGGTCCAACAGAGCAACAGCCCAAGTCAGTGCGGGGTTACTAAGCAACTCAACTCCCACTGAGGTATGCCCTGAGAAAAAGCCTTGCTTTTCAAAACAAAAGAAACCCCTAAAGCCCTACCACACAGAGTTAATAATACATCCCGTTCTTCACTTTTAAGTGAATTAACTCTCAAGCTAGTTTGCCTTTAACCAGGTGTTACAAACTCATGGAAAGAGAATTAGAAACCGTGCTGCAATTTTATGAAGCAACCCGAGGCAGTGTTTGAAGCGATCAGTAATAAATTCTATGGTGTAGTGGTGATTCATCCTGTGACTCATCATATGTGTCTTCTCACATGCAGGCGCCTTCGTGGAAAGCGATTGTCACTTGAATTACAGCTTTAGCGACTGAGCCAAGTTTTAGCTTTAGATTTAAAATGGATCAATTGTTTTTTCATGTCACCTGAGTTAGAAATTCTCATGTCTGAAACTACAATTCTTGAAGTAGCTAATAATAAAATGATGATAACAAGTAATAGTTGACCAGATCATTAGAGTTTAAGAATTCTAAATAGACCTGTAAATGTTTACTTGTCTCCTAGCTCTCCTCTTAGGAGAAGGAGAGACCTTTCCTTGTTCTGATTCTTGTTTTGGTTAACATGTATTTAGCACAGAATTTATGAAGAGCAATGCCTGAGATAGTAAATTTCTCAAGGAAAAAGGTGTGCAAAGATATTAGCCAAGGTCCAACCACTCAAAGGAATATGATTGTAATGAAAGAGAGGACTTGTATATAGTTAATAGAAGACATGATAGAAGGAGCAATGAAGAAGCTCTATGGGAATGTCTAGCTTCAAATCAACAAACTAGAGCATTGTCTTTCTAGCTCCTCCTGGGGTAGGGCAGGAGAGCAGTACAGAAGCAGTGTTAGGGGCCAGGGACATAACTCAGTGGCATAAGCGCTTGCCTGGCAAGCCTGAGGTCATGAGTTCGATTCCCGGTCCCCCCCCTAAAAAAAAGAAGCAGTGTTAGAGAACTAGAAACACCAATAGAAATGAGCATGACCGAGCAGCAGCCATACCTTCTAACCTTTTTCATGTCATGCTGTGTGGGCGTCCACCTACATATATGCGTATGGGGCATAATTGCACTTTGCACAGTGCAGCAGGGGAAAGGGACTTTTGCCAGGGAAGAGTGAAGCCCCAGTCCTTATCTGGCTTCCCAGGACAAGATTGGAAACTTCTAACCAACATACGCACTGGAAAGCTGCATATTTTTAGACTTTTATTTTTATTAGTATACATTTACGGTGCATAATGATCACATTCATTGTGAGGAGTTGGTACACGTACATAACACATCTCAATTTTTTTGTCCTTTTCCTCTCCCCTCCTTCCCCCATCTCTATCTTTTGGTTCCTTGTGCACATTTGAGACATGCTATTTACGTGGTTCTGCACAATGGAAAGCCAGAATCTCACAAAAAACCTGAAGAAATGCTGTGCCGATATGCTCAGCTGGTGCACAGAGTGTGGTGGGCTTAAGAAGCAGTATGAGCTAGGACGAACCCATCCCAGCCCTCCCTGGCTCCCATGACCTTGGGCAAGCTCGCTTGCTTCTCAAAGCTTCAGAAAAAGGCCGATAGTAACACTCAATCCCCTGCCATGGCACGCTGGATCCTGAGACAAAGGGAAGAATGTGTGCTCCTACACACACTGCTAGAAATATCTGCCCATATTGTGAGTCAAGTGGGAAAACTTAATAGAAGCTTGTCAGCGAGAAAACAGGACACTGCACATTCTGGACAGTGCGGTTCAATTGCACAACACTGTCAACCCCAGTAAACCAGCTGGAGGGGTGCTGTCGAGTGGAAATGGCTGCTCTGTTGCACAATAAGATGGAGCTGTTGAACAACTAACAGCCTGCTTTTGTTTAAAATTATGAGGTTTTGTTCTTCATGAATATTTATGTCAATTTTGATGTTTAAAAATTGTGTTAAAGTATTATTTCTTTTGAGTACTGGGTGTATTGATGCCTCCTTGAATTTTGTGCCTGTGGTAAGTGCATTACTGTTCTCACCATGATCCAAGTTCTACAAACATATATTTTCAAGGATTATTACGATTAGGAGGAAAAGATTGTAAATAATGTTCTTACTGTGCTGTGAAGGATAGGCTTGAGTTATTCGTAGGAAAATGGATGCACCTTGAGACCATAATACAAAGTGAAATAAATCAGACACGGGAGCTTCAGTATTGCATAGTTTGTCTTACAGGAGAAACTCAAAGTATAAATAAAGGGCAAAGTACAGAGATAGTAATGGCAAACAGGAAGGTAGAGCCCTTGCAAAAGGGAGTGGGCCAAGAGATGAAGGGAAGCGGAAGAAAAAAGAAAGATGTGTTTCATGCACACCCACCCCCATGCCCCGCGATGATGGTGATCATTGTGCACTGCAAACGTGGACTAATGACAATTTTTAAAATTAAAATTTAAAATAGTAGCCTTTCTTTATCTGTGATTTTACAATCCTGTGGGGATTCTACAGGTATTACATAACTGTTTTCCAGGAATCCCCGAAGCAGCAGCGGTGGGAAAAAACTACACGGAACACTGATGGTGCTCACGGATAGACTGTGAGTTCTCAGTGTGCCTCTTGAAGGAGATTTGGGGACCCTCAACCAGACTGTGTATGGGAAGGGTGCTGACCAAGGTGGAATCTCTCTCCTCCCAAGTTCTGGGCACCCTCTTATGCATCCCAAGCCAGTCTTTCCTCAAAGCTCACCTGTTATTTTAGGGTGCACTGATTACCCTCAAGTAGATTTTAGTCTGCCTCCATCAAAAACAGTCTTGTAAGCGCTGAGCTCACCAACAGGTTCCCATAAGTGGCCCTGATGTCCTGCTTGACTAATTCTGCTGTGGTCCCTCTGGATCTCCAGCTCAGTAGCTCTTCCCTGTGGCAACTCTAGGGTATTAAACCTGGCTTTAGCAGGGAAAATAATTCCCTGATAGGAGTTTGGCCCCAAGTGTCCCTTGCTGGCAAGGTCGCAGACACCTGGGCTACTCCTGGGCTATCTCCCGCAGCAGCAGAGGCCACTAGGGCACTTTCTGGCTGAACCACTGTTCTGTAGTTGGACCTGAGATGTTCTGGAAATTAAAGGCTTGGCATCTGCCTTGCAGATGTTGGGAGCTGGTGGAAACCATAAAAGCAAAGGCCAATGGGAAGTCTTCTCTCTTTGGGAGAATGCTGGTCTCTTCCTCTCTCTTCTCCTTTCCATTTCCTGGCTGACATGAGGTGAGCAGTTCTCTCCTGGCCATGATGTCCTGTCTCACCCCAACCCCAAACCAAGGGAGCCAACTTACCAAGGACTGAACCCCTCAACCTGTGAGCCCAAAATGAAACCTTTATAACCTGCCTAACACACATTGGGCATGCAGGAGCTACAGAAAATAAACCTTTGCTTCAGTCATGATCTCTGGCACCATAAAAGCACTGTGTGCATTTATACTCAACAGATACTAAAAAATTAGCACCTGGACTGTTCCTGACTACCTGCATTTATTCTGTAACCTGATGTCGAGACACAACAGTCCCAGTGCAATTTTCTAATTTGTTGTTTTCCACAGAAGAAAGCTAATATATAGATGCTGCCTCAGCTTTTCATTCTCTTGATGTTCCCAGAGAATGCAAACAAACAAACAAACAAAGCTCAGCTTGTTAATATTGAAAATGTACGAGCCACTAAAGAGAAAGTGCTTACAAGAAGAAAGACGTGGCAAAAATTACTATCTAGACATCACATAAGGCTTCTCACTGCTGATGATTTTGCATCCTGAACACTGAACTATGCTACTCTCATTTCCCTTTGACAAGAGGTCTGTCACCCTTGCTCACCACCCTGTGCCTGCCCTGAACGCTGCAAGCTGTGTGGGCAGAGAATGTGCAGAATTGGGATGAAAGAGAGCTGTTGCTTTCATTCTCACTTGGAATCTTCTCTCGCTTCACACTGACTTTGCTTTTTGGCTTTTCTTCCATCACCTGTTTTTTCTTTTGTGTAATAAAAACAACACAAAAAAACATACAGAAAGGTAGAAAGTAGAAAGTTAAAAGTCACTGATCAGTATCACATGTTTAAAAGGTTTTATCAAAAACTAAATTTAGTGTAACATTTTGGCCTAACTCCTTTGAGGCTTTTCCGTGATTCCCTCTCCTTATATTTGTTCTTCAGCAATTCTTCTCCTCACCTGCTGGAAATATTACTCACCTAGTGAATTCCCAGTGCTGCTCAGGTGTGTAGGGCAACTTAGTTCCAAAGGGATTTTGTTTTGTTTTGTTTTGTTTTGTTTTTAATATTGACCTGCAGAGTCCTGAGGGTTTTCAGAGCCTTTGAAATGTGATTGAAGAGGGGCTGAGGAGAGGCTCAATGGTGATGAGAGTGTGGCATTCTGGTCTCCCAGTCCTTCTCTTACCAGGCCAGTTTTGATATTTTAGGAAATATCTGGGCTTCTGGGCCAGATTTTTCATTTGAATAAAGAGTTTTGTGGCAAAAATAAAACAAAACTGTTATGCTCCTGTGCATACTGTGTGTCATTTTTCTGAAATTATATTGAGTATTGAGTATATGAAATTGTGATCTTAGGCCTTTGGTGGCAGCCCTTTTGGGGGTGGGAACACTGACATTCCTGTTCTTAAGTGAGGATGGTTCTTCATGGTGTGGAAGCTGATCTTCAAATGTCTGAATCACGTATAGGCAGTACAAGACTGGAGGCCTCACCTGATTCCTGAACCCTCCACCCTGCAGCAGGTCCCTCCTTCCTGGCTGCTGTCACCCAGGTACCGTCCACCCACCTAATTCACAAGATATGGAACCAGTGGACCCATGCTGGTCCCCATCCCCACCTTCTTTCTCTCGCCATGATCCTGACCTTTCCCATACTTGCCCCGATGTCCCTTAGGACTCTCCACAACGCCTCCCCTTCCCCAAGATAACAATTTCCAGGATAAGCGTGAGTCCAACACTTCTTTCTGAGCAGTGAAAATTCCACAGCTATCAGCCAGGATGTGGCCTCACCTCAGGATTTAAGAAACAAAATACCACGGAAATACTACAGTGGCATGCAGAAGTGTGCGCTTTCCATCCTGCCCACAAATACTTGACCATATAAGCAAAGCAGCCAAAAGGACTGCATTTTCTGAGAATTCATTTGTGTATTAAATAATCTGGCTCTCAATACTTTGATTTTTTGGGGGACTTTGTTATGTTTTTGTTCAATTTTGTTTAATTAATAAATGAGTTAAGGGGCTGGGGATTTAGCTCAGTGGTAAACTGTCTGCCTGGCAAGCACAAGGTCTTGAGTTCGATTCCTGGCACCAGAAGAAAAACAAACAATAAATAAATAATTAAATGAGTTAATTATTAATGGCACTTACCTGAAAATCTAAAAGATATACACCTCTATTTTTGTACACTTCTTAACTACTTCATTAATTTGGTTAGATTTATAATCATGCTTAGCAAGAATAGGATAAATATGGTCTCAAAAAATAACTTATGACAACTTTTTGAAATACTGTATCAAGTTGATACAACTGTAAAATTAATACATATTTAATGTCTAACTACCAAGAGTATAGTATAAAGTAAAATAAAAGTTATCCATCACTGTTGTAAAATAGAACCAGGAGTAAGGAATTTGTTAGTATATCTTTTCATTGATTTAGATGTTCTGTTTTTTCTAATTTAAATTAATTATTGCTACATTTATTAACAATTACAATATGTAGAAAAATTGTTAACAATGAAAACAAACATATTACTTGACTTTTGTTTCAGACTTAACCTAAAGTTATTTGTTTAAGGCAAAAAATTTGCTAACAACTATAAAAATTCAGATTTTCTTGCAATCAATACATTTTGTGTAATAGCAATGAAGAAAAAACATATTTGTAATATGTGATTTGCATATCAACAAATTTTGTATATTTACATATTACAACTGTTTAGCAATCTAACTTCTGCTTTTTAAAGAAATATCAACTCTCGGAAGCCCTGGGGACTGCTCTCACTGAGGTGTGCGTGTGGGCCCTCCCTGTGTGGGCCCTGCACTGAGTGGGCGAGTACTCTGAGGGCTATGGTCCCATGGTTCGAGTCCGTGCTTTACTTGCGCCTGGACTCGCTGGGGGGTGGCAGGCACAGGCAGTCTGTGATTGCTGTCGGACCAGCCTGCATCTGGTTCCTGTATGTGTCCTGAACTGACTGGAGATGCAGAATCAGGTGGTTCACAAACTGTCCAACCTGAACTTCATGTCTGGATTTTGCCTGTACCCTGAACTGCCTGGGGACATAGGTCCACTGGACTGGGATTGTCACACCAGTGCAACTCTAGTCTGGGCCATGCGCATGCCCTGAACTGCAAGGGGACACTGGATCAAATGGTCTGCCATCAGCTGACACCAGTGCCCACGTCTGAGACCTGGGATGACTAGATATAAATCAACAACTGCTGGAAAACCCCAGACTAAGAAGTGCTTCTCAGCGGACACTGAGGGGCAAACCTGATCAGCAGGAAAACTAGGAACACTAGCAGCCATTGCTGTGCAGCCACTGAAGAGGGAAACTGAGCTTTCTGCATCCGGTAGCAAACATGACAAAACGAAGGACTAAAACACAATCCCAGAACTCCACCCCACTGGGAACAAGTCCAGAAGACATTGACATAGGAGAACTTGGTAAACACATGCCTGAAATAACTGAAATGGTTGCAATGGAAGTAAAGAAACAATTCCATAAGGCCATAGAAGAGATGAGATCAGAAATAATCTCTCAGGCAAAAAATGAAATGACACTAATAATGAAAGAACTGCTCAAAACGTCTGAAGAAGAAACATATAAGAAAATAGCAGAACAAGGGCAATGGACAGAAGTGTTAAATGAAAAATATAGAAAGGACTTAGAATGCATGAACCAGATTCAAAGACACTTCCAGGAAAACAAAGCTTCCACTGAAAGCTGCCAAAACTACTTGAATGAAGCTGAAGATAGAATTTCAGACTTTGAAGACAGCATGGCTGCTAGCGACCGTGAAAGAAAGGATCTCGTAAAATCAACAAGGATCCAGGAAAAGTCAATTCAACAACTGCAAGACAAGGCAAAGAGGAATAATGTATGACTTACAAGAGTCAATGATAAAGCAGGAGGAAACACAACAGACACAAAAAGAATATTTGCAGAGATAACAGCAGAAAATTTCCATAGTATGGAAACAGAACCAGATATACAGGAAGTGAGACATATAGAACTCCAACCAACAACAACCAAAGTAAAACTACACCAAGACATATAATAGTCAAGTTTCCAGAACTCCAGCAAAAGAACAAAATATTAAAAGCTGCTAGAGAAAAGAAATAGATCACCTATAAAGGAAAGCCCATCAGAGTCATGGCAGACTTCTCAGCACAAACCATCCAATCAAGAAGAGTTTGGAGCGAAGTATTACAGGTCCTGAGATAAAACAGTTTCCAACCAAGACTGATGTAACATGCCAAACAATCCCTCAAACTCAACAGAGAAATAAAATATTTCCATGACAAAGAACAATTGAAGAACTTCATGAGTGCCAAACCAGCATTACAAAGAGCACTAAAAGATATTCTAGACAGAGAAAAATCAGACTGCAATTTCAAGAACAACGGTAGAAATGAAACATCAAGAAGAGCAAGCAATTAAACAGGTAGAAAAAGTACGACATCAATATAACTAAATAACATGACAATGGTAAATCAACATATATCAGTTATAACTATAAATGTAAATGGCCTCAATTCTCCAGTCAAAAGAAACACACTGGAAGAATGGATTAAAAAACAAAATCCAATGATATGCTGTACACAGGAACATATTTTACTCAAAAGGAAATCCATAGACTAAAAGTCAAAGGATAGAAAACAATCCTCCATGCAACAGGAACCCAGAAAAAAGCATGTGTAGCTATTCTGT